>NC_047118.1:80805909-81105909 GCF_902500255.1 Thalassophryne amazonica
GTGTGTGTGTGAGAGAGAGAGAGAGAGACTTCCATCGGGACTAACCTAATAAAAACACACTGCATGATAATCTGCATTATAAGTAATTGAATATTTGAAATGTCTTTAAAAAGATTTAGAGTAATGCATTTCACAATTGTATTTTATTATTTCTTTATTTTATTTTTAGGGGAGATAATCTGACATACTGATACATTTATGACATTTATGTTGAACAGGCTCAGTTCAGTTTTACACTAAATTAAGCAGCAATTTGTCTTCTAATATTCTTTGTGCAGTAGAAACAATTTTGCATATTTTGTTTGCTGCTCTGAAATTTGGAAGTGGCTTTCTACCGATAATACTACTGTTGGCCAGATGAGGGCGCTGGCTACTAACGTGACAATGCAAGTGAAAACTACTGTACTATCTATCTATCTATCTATCTATCTATCTATCTATCTATCTATCTATCTATCTATCTATCTATCTATCTATCTATCTATCAATCTATCTATCTATCTATCTATCTATCTATGAGTTTAGATATTTAAAAATGTGGTGTGTGATGTTTTTTCTTTAGCAGAATGTCACTTTCAAAATGTGTGAATATTCCCTTTGCAATAAGATGAAAAAATTTTGTCGTCAGTCTGTGATCTGTATTGTACACAAACTTTGTTTTGTGCATAATGTGGTATTTGTTTGGTTTTGACTTGGAACATTGAAGTTTTTGGAGTTGAGAATGCAGTAATGTGTTCGGTGGGAGAATTTGCTGTGGAAATTAAAAAAAAAAAACTGCAATCATTTGCAGAGATGTTAAAACATTTTCTGTTTGAATTTGAGGACTGATTTAGAAATCTGAGGAAAACTGTATTTCCACAGCATCAGCTGGGAATTTGTCAAATAAAAAAAGAATGTGGACATGAGCATGAAGCATCTGGGTAACAAAGTCCATGTTATGGACACAAATTATTAAAGAGCCGTCAGGTCTCCATTCCTCTCCTTGTTATCATTTGATGGATAAATGCCCTGAGGTACACCCTTCAACTGATCACAAACCTGGACTGAATGAAGGAACAGCAGCTGCAGAAAATGGAAATACAAAAAAAAAAAAAAAAAAAAAAAAAAAAAATTGTAGTTCAGCAAAGATTTTGAGGGGCTAGAATGCCTCATCAAACCCATTACTGGGTTTCTGGTGAGGTGATGGTCTAGTGGTTAAGCACTGAGCTTGAGACCAGACGACCCTTGCTTCAAACCCAGCTTGACCAGAAAATCAGTAAGGGCCCTTGGGCAATGTCTTTAAGCCGGCTCACAACAGGTGTGTATATATATATATATATATATATATATATATATATATATATATATATATATATATATATATATATATATATATATATATATAATATCAACAGGTTGAAGTCATGTTGTTGGACAGTGGCGATGTCTCCAAATTGATAACACATTTAAATGACACATAAAACACAGTTGGACACAAGTGAACTCTCAGAGAGCAAAACGTTAACTCAACTCTCTAAAATTCTAAACACCAGTTCAATGCAGTTGGTTTTTTCAGCAGAGTGCTCACAGGTGTCTATGGGAATCTTACAGAACGTTTTCCCTTTTCAAAACAATGCCATATAAAATCACACACACACACACACACACACACACACACACACACACACACACACACACACACACACACACACACACACACACACACACACACACACACACACACACACCACCTGGACAAACATTTAATCACCTAACTGCCAACTCATCACTCAGGAAGCAGCATACAAAGACCTCAGGTGAGGAAGTCAACAATGGAAGTCAACCTACTGATGGGGAGCAGGGAGGGTGACAGGTGTGTGTGTGGGGGGGGGACAAGGACAAAGAAGAAAGTAAGTCTGACACAAAATCCTGGTATCTCACTTCTCACTGAGAGGCTGGATAGAGGTGAGAGAAGGAGAGGTGATTTCCTGTTGTCATCCGGGCGTTCACACTCAAGCTCATGTACTTTACTAAATTTTTGTTTCGGACTTCACAAGTCATACTGTGGACAGTGTGCAGCTGCTGCTGTGTGATACCTATGATACATGCTGTAGAACTGTACATCAAGTCAGAATTTACTGTGGAAGAAATCTGCTTTAGTCCACATGGACCAATCAGATTTTCTGGTTTTCTGGACGACAGAGAGACAAAAACATCATGATGGAAGGGTCCAGTTGTGCACTGAGGCACCAGAAGCAGCAATAATCAACTTGGTTTGAGCAAATAATGCAATTAAATGCCACACCATAAAGGACAACACAATTTTCAACATCTGAAATTAGCCCGTCAACATCAGGGTTAGTTCTGGTCTGTGAAGTTGGTCGCTTATTCCTTATTCTGGTGCGTATTTGAGCACACATCTGTTACTTATTCCTTATGTTCCTCATTTAGTCACTTATTCCTTATTCACTTACTTGTTTCTTATTCTGGCACTTATTCCTTATTTGGGTACTTATTTGAGTATACATCTGTAACTTATTCCTCGTTCCTCATTTACATTCCTTATTTGGTTACTTGTTCTTTATTCTGGTACTTATTCAAATATGCATCTGTTACTTATTCCTTGTTCCTCATTTGGTTACTTATTCCTTTTTTGGTTACTTATTCTTTAATCTGGCACATCTTAAGTATAGGTCTGTTACTTATTCCTTGTTCCTTATTTGTTTACTTATCCCTTATTCTGGTACATTTTTAATTATAGGTCTGTTACTTATTCCTTGTTCCTTATTTGGTTACTCATCCCTTATTCTGGTACATTTTTAAGTATAGGTCTGTTACTTATTCCTTGTTCCTTATGTAACCGGAGGACCTATCTTTGTGGCCAGGACAGCGGTGGGATTCAAACACTGCTCGAACTGAAGACCACAACTCAGCCAAAGGGAATTCCCCCCTTGGCTGACCCCTTTCTCTTATCGTGCTTCTGTTCTTTGGAATGATCTCCTTGCATCAATAAAACAGTCAGATTCTGTAGAGACTTTCAAGTCCAGACTTAAGACGCACTTATTTTCCCTTTCATATGGCTAGCATACTGGCATAGTATGTTTCTATGCTTTTTACTCTTTTACATTCATTTTATTAGGAAACGGAGTGTGCCATGGCCTCAAATTTATCTAAATTCTGGGTCTTTTAGCTTAGGGCTAGTGGCCGGCAATCACCTTAGTATTTCTTCTGTTTTTCTTGTTGCTTAATGCTGACAAATTACATTGTATTTGTTGTCTTTCTCGTGCTTGATTCTGCTTTTTTTCTTTTCTCTCTGTTTGAGGTGTAGCTCCATCCAGAGATGGGTGTGGTGCCTGTTCTGGAAACTGTCCTGTGCACTGGCAACATTTCCTGTATGTTTGTTTTGTGAATAGTTTTGTAATTTGTGTCTGTAGCATGGCCCAAGCAGAGGGTCACCCCTTTGAGTCTGGTCTGCTTGAGGTTTCTTCCTCAAAGGGAGTTTTTTTTACCACTGTTGCTCTGGGGGTTGGTAAGGTTAGACCCTACTTGTGTGAAGCGCCTTGAGGCAACCTTCTTGTGAATTGGCGCTATATAAATGAAAATAAATTGAAATTGAAATCCTTATTTGGTTACTTATCCCTTATTCTGGTACATTTTAAGTATAGGCCTGTTACTTATTCCTTGTTCCTTATTTTTTTACTTATCCCTTATTCTGGTACATTTTTAAGTATAGGCCTGTTATTTATTCCTTGTTCCTTATTTGGTTGCTTATCCCTTAATCTGGTAGATTTTTGAGTACAGGTCTGTTACTTATTCCTTGTTCCTTATTTGGTTACTTATTCCTTGTTCTGGTACATTTTTAAGTACAGGTCTGTTACTTATTCCTTGTTCCTTGTTTGGTTACTTATCCCTTATTCTGGTAGATTTTTAAGTATAGGCCTTAATCCTTGAACAAAATTTCCAGGAGTGTATCACCATACTGTGACCTTGACCCTTGAATTCATGACCTATATTAAGAGACAGCCAGAATTTTGTATTTATTTGTTTGTTTGCAAAACCAATTCACTGAATTATGCGAACATGAATAACAATACAATTTCAGAGATTCTTCGTAAAATTATTGTATGACCTACTTATTCAAAGAATAAAAAAAAAATTGTCAAAGTTTCTCCACTGTTCATGTGCAGACCGCTAGTGTTTCTCAAAGTCCACCTAAATCTCACAGGTTACTCAAAATCACGTATAATTATTGATTACTTATTTGCTGTGTAAAAATGACATCACTACTTTAACCCCAACATACGAAACCTTTGCAAAAGTTTCTGTCCAGTAACATTCTTGTAGCACATTGAAGAATACGAGGTCTGTCAATAAAGTAACAGTCCTTTTTATTTTTTTCAAAAACTATATGGATTTCATTCATATGTTTTTACGTCAGACATGCTTGAACCCTCGTGCGCATGCGTGAGTTTTTCCACGCCTGTCGCTGATGTCATTCGCCTGTAAGCATGCCTTGGGAAGGAGTGGTCCCGCCCCCTCGTCGGATTTTCATTGTCTGGAAATGGCGGAATGAAAAGGACTTTTTTTTCCATCAGAATTTTTTCAGACTGGCACCTAGAAACCATTCGAAAAATTTATCTGGCTTTCGGTGAAAATTTTACGGGCTTTACAGAGAATAAGGACTGTTAGAATAGAATAAGGACCCCTTTAAGTACGCTCGGCGCACCGCGCTCCGACGACGCGGTACAAGCCACCGGACCATTTCTAAACGGATGGCTCTGTGGATACGAGACCTTCGTGTGCTCTTTCTCTGATTATCACAAGAGCTGGACATCAGCCATTTTCCTGCAGATTTCACTTTTAACAAGAGATTTTGTCATGGAAAGCCGCGCGGAGGCTTCACGCGTAAAGACCGATTCGCTTTGGAAGCGAGACAACGGAACACCTCCATTTCGGCGTGTCAGAGGACAAGTTTGGACATGTCCAGCTCTCCACAATTTCTCTGATACTTACTGGACTGGTAAGCATTGAAAGCTGAGATAGGCATGTCCAAACTTGTCCTCTGACACGCCGAAACGGAGGTGTTCCTTTGTCTCGCTTCCAAAGTGAATCGGTCTTTACGCACGAAGCCTCCGCGCGGCTTTCCATGACAAAATCTCTTGTTAAAAGTGAAATCTGCCGGAAAATGGCTGATGTCCAGCTCTTGTGATAACCAGAGAAAGAGCACACGACGGTCTCAATCCACAGAGCGATCCGTTTAGAAATGGTCCGGTGGCTTGTGCCGCGTCGTCGCAGCTCAGAGCGAGGCGCGCCGAGCATCCTTAAAGGGGTCCTTAAAGCTGTAGTAACAGTCCTTATTCTCTGTGAAGCCCGTAAAATTTTCACCGAAAGCCAGATAAATTTTTCGAATGGTTTCCAGGTGCCAGTTTCTAACAGCTTCTGAAAAAATTCTGATGGAAAAAAGTCCTTTTCATTCCGCCATTTCCAGACAATGAAAATCCGACGAGGGGGCGGGACCACTCCTTCCCAAGGCGTGCTCACAAGCGAATGACGTCACCGACAGGCGTGGAAAAACTCACGCATGCGCACGAGGGTTCAAGCATGTCTGACGTAAAAACATATGAATGAAATCCATATAGTTTTTGAAAAAAATAAAAAGGACTGTTACTTTATTGACAGACCTCATATATTACAATTTTTCTCAGTCGCTAAAGCACTAAACTCCATTCTCTGAACCAAATTCTCAGTGGCCCAAAATCACTGTTCAAATCAAACACTCTTTTGACCAAACATTAAACACTGTTCAGGGCCTCAGACACAATTTGGAAAACTCATCTGCTCTTTTCTGCTAAACCTTAAACACATTCCGTCACTAAACTCATTTCACGCCGTGATACACTTGCGTTGCAAAATTGTAACCACAGGCAGCAAAATGTGAACAGAACTCCAACACAGCTGTCAGCTTTTACACACAACAACTCACAACTGAACACACACATTTCTAATGATGTGATCAGACAAAGTGGGCAGGATGAAAGTCAGTCCAGAGTGCACAGGCGGAACACGTGTGTCCATCTACCGTGGACAGAAACAGACAGAGAGACAGAGGAGGAAGAGTTCATATGAGAGGTGGTGGACGCGGAGGACGGGGACGAGGAAGATCAAGAACAATCATTACTGATGATGTTCAGCAGCTTTGCATCCTGTATGTGTCGTAGTTTGGGACAATGTGGGCGTTCACCATGTTGTCCTGATACAGGTGTGGTTCACCAACAACCAGCACTTCATACAGGTTTTCCTTCCCCCTTACAGCTCCGTTCTGAATCCAGTAGAGGAGTTTTTCTCTGTGTGGCGGTGGAAGGTCTGTGACCAGAGGCAGTGGAACCGGCGTGTGATGATCTGACTGGTGTCTTGTCCATGCTCGGTTCGGCACACCAGAGGGGTTTTCCCTCATTACCCGGTAAGGGAAAATACTGCCTGTGATGTGGATGAAGTCCTCTGTCTGGACCATGCACAACGACATGATGTTGGAAAATGAATCTCGGTGACTTTGTGCAGTAATGTGCTTTTTATTTTACTTTATTATTTTTTTGTGACATTGCTGAATGTAGATATCACATTGACTATGATCATTTTTTTGGTAAATGCATTTACAATACAGTTTTTCCTCAACTGCTAAAACACTAAACGCTGTTGTCTGAACCAAATGCTCAGTTGCCTGAACTCACTGATTGAATCACTCACTCTTTTGGCAAAACCATAAGCACTTTTCACCTGTTTAGACACAACTTGCCAACACATTTTCATTGTGATGCACCTGTGTTGCATATTGGTGAGCACAGGTGGCAAAAGTCAAACACACTTAAAGCACTAGTGTCACCGGTTGAATACAACAACTCAAAATTGATCACACTTGTGTCCAATGACGTGAGGGAACATATATAAGTCACTTCAGTAGAGCACTGGTTTGTGAGGCACCACAATGGATAGAAACCTGAGAGGAGGAGTTGGTGTGCGAGGTGGTCAGTGAAGACAAAGAACAGTAATATCTGATGAAATCAGAGCTACTGTGATTAGGGAGGGGTGTTATTTCAAAAAATTTGGAAATCTATAAATGTTTGCATGGAATATGGAAATATACATGGAATAAACCATAGCAGGATAAATTTTGGGTCATTTGGTTCCAAAAGCCCATATGGACGGAGCCAGTGAAGATATCGTGTTCAAAAATCGCCAAAAATATCGGCAAAAATGTCATATCTTGAGAACCGCTGCACCTACAGACTTGAAATCTGGCTCCAAATGTTGCTTGACCCCAAGTTTATATTCAACTTCTATAGTAACAATAAGCCTATCTGGTGTTTTTTAAGAGTAATTGACAAAAAAAAACTAATTTCAGTACATATGTTACGATCAATTGTAACAAACAAAATCTGTGTAGTTTTTATTTCAGGAACATCAGTTGAGTATAATCATCACATGTAAAGAATGACATGGCCACAATGAACTAATTATAAGCAACAGAGTGTTTTTTTTTACGTCAACAGCACATACGAGGTCTGTCCATAAAGTATAGGTCCTTTTTATTTTTTTCAAAAACTATATGGATTTCATTCATATGTTTTTACGTCAGACATGCTTGAACCCTCGTGAGCATGCGTGAGTTTTTCCACGCCTGTCGGTGACGTCATCCGCCTGTGAGCACTCCTTGTGGGAGGAGTCGTCCGGCCCCTCGTCAGAATTCCTTTGTCTGAGAAGTTGCTGAGAGACTGGCGCTTTGTTTGATCAAAATTTTTTCTAAACCTGTGAGACACATTGAAGTGGACACGGTTCGAAAAATTAAGCTGGTTTTCGGTGAAAATTTTAACGGCTGATGAGAGATTTTGAGGTGATACTGTTGCTTTAAGGACTTCCCACAGTGTGAGACGTCGTGCAGCGCTCTCAGGCGCCGTCGTCAGCCTGTTTCAAGCTGAAAACCTCCACATTTCAGGTTCTATTGATCCAGGACGTCGTGAGAGAACAGAGAAGTTTCAGAAGAAGTCGGTTTCAGCATTTTATCCGGATATTACACTGTTAAAGGAGATTTTTTTAATGAAAGACGTGCGGGCGGATTGCAGCGTCGGCTCACAGCCGCCGCGACGCTCCATCACAGGAAAAACACCTCTGTTGGAAGCCTTAAGGACAAGTTGGAACATGTCCAGCTGTTAAACAATTTCTCATATACTCACTCCACTGAAAGCCATCAAAAGCCGCCTGGATTTTACAAATGGTTATCAACACGGAGGTGTTTTTCCTGTGCCGCCGCACTGCGCCGGCTGCGTCCTGACGCACGGACCCGTCCGCACGTCTTTCATTAAAAAAATCTCCTTTAACAGTGGAATATCCGGATAAAATGCTGAAACCGACTTCTTCTGAAACTTCTCTGTTCTCTCACGACGTCCTGGATCAATAGAGCCTGAAATGTGAAGGTTTTCAGCTTGAAACAGGCTGATGACGCCGCCTGAGAGCGCTGCACGACGTCTCGCTCTGTGGGAAGTCCTTAAAGTGACAGTATCACCTCAAAATCTCTCATCAGCTGTTAAAATTTTCACCGAAAACCAGCTTAATTTTTCGAACCGTGTCCACTTCGATGTGTCTCACAGGTTTAGAAAAAATTTTGATCAAACAAAGCGCCAGTCTCTCAGCAACTTCTCAGACAAAGGAATTCCGACGAGGGGCCGGACGACTCCTCCCACAAGGAGTGCTCACAGGCGAATGACGTGACCGACAGGCGTGGAAAAACTCACGCATGCGCACGAGGATTCAAGCATGTCTGACGTAAAAACATATGAATGAAATCCATATAGTTTTTGAAAAAAATAAAAAGGACCTATACTTTATTGACAGACCTCGTATATGACACACGCGTTACTTGAAATTTTCAAACGCTCCGTCCATGTGGGTTTTTGGAACCAGATGACCCAAAAATTATACTGTTATGGTTTATTCCATGTATATTTCCATATTCCATGCAAAAATTTATAGATTTCAAAAATTTTTGAAATAACACCCCTCCCTACTGTGATTGGCCTTGTTATTGTCCACAGTATGAGCGTGAGGTAGGACAAAGGGTCCAACCAAACATCAGTAGATTCACTGTGTACACCAGAATCCCAAGATTTAGAGAAGAGAACAGATAATTAATGACCTTTTCTGACATTATAGTATGTAAATGTTGACAGGAATTACTGTAATGACTAAACTGTATACTGTACCACAATATACTGTAAGTAAATACATGTTTCAGTACATCACTGTGCCAATGTACTGTAGTATTGTAATGGAGGGTTAGTCTAACTGTTTGTAGTATTCCATGTATATTTTTGTACTTTATTTTTATGTAACCTAACTGTATACATGTGCTAAATGCACATGATTTCTGTTTGTTTTTGTCCTGTACAAGTGCTACGTGTAAATGCACAGGATTTCTGTTATTTGTACTTTTTTTACTATGTACAAGTGCTAAATGCACAGGTTTTTTGGTTTGCAACATGCATTTAGCCTACAGTGAACAATAAACATATATTTCTACAGCTTCATGACCTGAACATTGTATTTTCTATTTTTCTATGTAGTGTTTAGAAACAGCTCAGCAGGGTTTTTAATTTTGATTGACTTTGGGCACAATTTGACAACATAGTTTAGTTTGGGGCACATATTGAACTGTTTTGAGTTGAAAATTTAGTTTTGCAAGAAGAGTCTGGAGTTTTGTGAATGTACACAGTAAATTTTGCAGAGTAAAATTTACTCAACTGGGATAACATTTGGTCCCAGTCCAAATAGAGTTAAATATACTCTATCACAGTGTAAAATCAACTCTTATTGGAGTAGAAACATTTGATTTGACAAGACAGTAGAGCTGATTTCACTTTATAATAGAGTGTATTTTACTCTGTTTAGACTAGGACCAAATATCCCAGCTGTGTAGCTTGAAAATTGGGTTTTGTGTTCACAGTTTACAGGACAGCAGCTTTCAAGAAATGTGTCTTAGCAATTGAGAAAAACTGTAAACATTTCCAGTTACTTATATGCCCTGGATGCTGTGTCCTCAATTAGTTTATGTCATGTGTAATGAATCCTCTTTGGTGAATATACTGTATTTTTACTTGCTGTATGGATGAGCTGAACACACTGTTTGAATTTGAACACAGGATAACTCATTTTGAGGTGACACTTTGATTTTGATAGAAAAGACTGGGGTTTTGTGAATGTACTTTGAATTTTGGGATTTGTGTTTAAGGTTTTTGAGAAAATGGGTAGAGTTTTCAAGAAATGTGTTTGAGCAACTGGGTATAAACTTTAAGACATTAAATTGGAGGGCTTGTGACCAGAGGATCCTTGGTTCAAATCCTTGTCAAGCTGGAAAATCACTTAGGGTTTTTGGACAAGGTCCTTAACCCCCAACGTTGTTCCCAGGGTGCAGTGGAGAACCTTGAAGGGCAGTACCTTGGTATCGGTGCGTGTTTGTGTGAATATGAGGCATCACTGTAAAGTCCTTTGAGCATGAAAGTGCTAAATAAATGCAGTCCATTCTCAATGTTTGTTTGGTATTACAATATGTACACTAAAGAGCTGTCATTCCTTTCCTGTTTTTGCAGCATGCCGCAGTGCCACGTAGGAGGATACACACGACACCGTTCAGAACCATAAACAAAGGACAAAAACAGTTTTTATAAAGCATAACGTGGACGTAACAAAGCTGGACCTTATTTCGCAAAATCCTTCCCTTATTGGTCCCTGTGGGCATTCAAGGGAGGTCCCGCCCCCTGCCCATAACCCGTGTGATAACGGGACATATGATTTATATTGTAACTTGAATCTCTCTGTTCAAAGTGGTAAAACCGGTTCAACCCAGTTTGACAAACAAATACCAGACTAAAAGTATATCAAACTAAGAATATAACCATTTATGTAAAGCAATTACTTACCAACAAAACAAATAGAAAACAAAATAATAGATAAAGATACAAATATACCGAACAACATATTGACCTAACTGTGAGAATGGTTGTTGAAAAACTGTAATAATGTTGCTTGTGGGTTGAATGTGTTTACAACTGTATGTGAAATAATTGACATTACTAATTCTATTGAAATACACAAAATGTTTGGAAATCTAAATGTTTCAACTTCCGGTACGTGGATTCCGGCACACTGGAATGGACTGTATTTATATAGCGCTTTTCCATCTGCATCAGACGCTCAAAGCGCTTTACAATTATGCCTCACATGGTGCTGCCATACAAGGCGCTCACTACACACCGGGAGCAATAGGGGATTAAAGACCTTGCCCAAGGACCGTTAGTGATTTTCCAGTCAGGCGGGGATTTGAACCGAGGATCTTCTGGTCTCAAGCCCAACACCTTAACCACTAGACCATCACCTCCCCTAACCAATTTAGAAAATTGTAATATCAAAGCCAAATTAGACAGTTCTAACAAAGTTGCTGATTTAAGTTAAAAGGCATATCCATATGTCTGGTTGTTTCTGTTGACTGTTTACTTTTCTGTGTTGTAAGTAAACAGCCAATCGACTCTAAACACGTTTCGTTAGCGTAAAAAAAAAACACAAATGAGAGCGTGTGTACAAATTTCTCAGCTGCACGGAAGGTGGGGCGGTGTTATGTTTGACCTCAGCTGCGCATAACTCCGCTCGCCCGAAGTGTCCCAATATAATAGAACAAGCGTATGTAAGCTTTTTAAAAGCGTTTGCGCTTGTAGCCAATCAGCGTTGCTGTCCTGCTCTGTGTCTGCGGCGCTGTCCAATCAGCTGCCGGCGTGCTCTTTGTTGTTGGTGAGGTCTTGTCAGGAATGTTTGTGTTTAGGCTTTAGCGTTGCACGGTGCTTTATTGTTATTGTTATTGTTTTGTTTGTATGTGCGGCTTTTAAGGAGGCGGGACGCGGTCATGTCTGTGAACATGGACGAACTGAGGCATCAGGTGATGATTAACCAATTTGTTCTGACGGCTGGCTGCGCTGCCGATCAGGCGAAGCAGCTTCTTCAAGCGGCCCACTGGCAGTTCGAGGTGAGTGGAAGAAATCATGCTCGTGTTCCGACCGCACGTTAATTTTAGCTTTCGGCTCTAACGTGTGTGTGTCTGTCTATATATGATCTGTGTGTGTGTAAACTATGTTGAATAAAGGAAACGTTGCATAATTTAACTGCCATGTTTGGGGTTTGTTTTTGGGGGGGGGGGGGGGGGTGTTACGTGTATTCATTCATTCATTCATTTCCTGTTTGCTTTTCCAGGTCCTAGTGATAGTTGACAAAGCAGCTCATCCCACACTTCCCCATCCTTGGCCATTATTACTATGGAAGTAATTCTACATTTTTATTACAAAATTGAAAATCAAACATATTAAAATTAACAGCCCACAAAAACCAGTCCTCACATTGACATCAGTTTCATTACAGTCTGTATTATCTATCTATCTATCTATTAGGGATGTGAATCGTACAACAACTCACGATTCAATTCGATACTGATTCTTGGAGTGACGATTTGATTCAGAATTGATTTTCGATTTAGAGAGCTCTGAGAAGTAGTTATATTACTTAAAAATGTTTATGTTTAAGAAAATGCAGCTTTACAAGGTTAATCAAGTGATTCTAGATGTAAATTTACTTATCTGCTTTGCTTGTTCAGAGTTGGCTGGCAGTTTAGCGAAGCGCTGGTCAGTAGTTGGCAGATACCGCTGTTCCCCTCTTTTAGCTTTGGGTGATGGCGTAGCATGTGGGCTTGTGGATTTGAAGTGTTTCCAAAGTACTTGACTTTCATTTTGCAGATTTTGCACACTGCATAAGTCATGTCAAGCTCCTTCTTACGCAGCAAATAATAAAATCCAAAATGCGCCCAAACATTTGCCTTCAGCAAAGATGGTGCTAGCTGAATTAGCTCTTCGTCCGCCGTGCTAAGCTGCAGCTCACGAATGTTTGAAGCACGCCGGACCCTCCCCTCGCGGGGACGCTGTAGTATGGAAGCCGTTGCCTGACAAACGGTACACGCAGCGAGTAAGTAAGAAAATGTTTAAAAAAAATGCTTTTTAAAAATCGATTCTTGGACATTTTGGATCGATTTAGAATCGTAATAAATAAGAATCGCGACGTGAATCGATTCCCCCCCCCCCCCCCCCCCCCCGGCACCCCTACTAAAAAAGTCCGGAAATAACAATGTATGATTTTTTTAAATAATTTATTTGTATGTTACTGCTGCAAATAAGTATTTGAACACCTGTGAAAATCAATGTTATTATTTGGTACAGTAGCCTTTGTTTGCAATTACAGAGGTCAAACGTTTCCTGTAGTTTTTCACCAGGTTTTCACACACTGCAGCAGGGATTTTGGTTCACTCCTCCATACAGATCTTCTCTAGAACTTTCAGGTTTGGAGTTTCAGCTCCCTCCAAAGTTTTTCTATTGAGTTCAGGTCTGGAGACTGGCCAGGCCACTCCAGGATCTGGAAATGCTTCTTACGGAGCCCTTCCTTAGTTGCCCTGGCTGTGTGTTTGGGGTCATTGTCATGCTGGAAGACCCAGCCATGACCCATCTTCAATGCTCTTACTGAGGGAAGGAGGTTGTTTGCCAAAATCTCGCAATACATGACCCCATCCATCCTCCCTTCAATACGGTGCAGTCGTCCTGTCCCCTTGCATAAGAGCACCCCCAGAGTATGATGTTTCCACCCCCATGCTTCATGGTTGGGATGGTTTTCTTGGGGTTGTTCTCATCCTCTAAACATGGTAAGTGGAGTTGATTCCAAAAAGCTCTATTCTGGTCTCATCTGACCACATGACCATCTCCCATGCCTCCTCTGGATCATCCAGATGGTCACTGGTGAACTTCAAACGGGCCTGGACATGTGCTGGCTTGAGCAGGGGGACCTTGCTGCCCTGCAGGATTTTAAACCATGACAGCATCATGTGTTACTAATGTAATCTTTGTGACTGTGGTCCCAGCTCTCTTCAGGTCATTGACCAGGTCCTCCTATGTAGTTCTGAGGTTTCTCAGAATCATCCTTACCCCACAAAGTGAGATCTTGCATGGAATCCCAGACCGAGGGAGATTGACAGTCATCTTGTGTTTCTTCCACTTTCTAATAAATAATCATAACAGTTGTTGTCTTCTACCAAGCTGCTTGCCTGTTGTCCTGTAGTCCATCCCAGCCTTGTGCAGCTCTATAGTTTTGTCCCTGGTGTCCTTAGACAGCTCTTTGGTCTTGGCTATGGTGGACAGGTTGGAGTGTGATTGAGTGTGTGAACAGGTGTCTTTTATACAGGTAACAAGTTGAAACAGGTGCAATTAATACAGGTAAAGAGTTCAGAATAAGAGGGCTTCTTAAAGAAAAATTAACAGGTCTGTGTGAGCCAGAATTCTTGCTGGTTGGTAGGTTTTGAAATACTTATTTGCAGCAGTAACATACAAGTAAATTATTAAAAACATGCACCTAAGATGAAAATTTCAGATCCCTCCATGATTTCTAAGTGGGAGAACTTGCAAAACTGCAGGGTGTTCAAATACTTATTTTAATCAGTGTGTGTGTGTGTGTGTGTGTGTGTGTGTGTGTGTGTGTGTGTGTGTGTGTGTGTGTGTGTGTGTGTGTGTGTGTGTGTGTGTGTGTGTATATATATATATATATATGAGAGAGAGAGAGACGTGAATCTCATCACTGACAACGATTCGATACGCACCTCGATACACTACCAGCGATACAATACCTATAAGCGATCCATGACAATACTGGTGATACGATTCACCCCTGTTTCCGATTCGATGCGATTTGATATGTTTGTTGGCGATTCAATTCCTCACAGTGCGATTTGGTGCGATATGATTAATGATGTGTATTGATAAGATTTTATCTATTGATGTCATTATCGATTCCGCTTATCGATCTGATTCTTTATCAATTCCCTTATCAATACCTCTTGTGAATTTTCTGTGTACTAAAAGTAGGCTGTACAGGTTTTCTATGTCAACAACATTTTATTGAGTCTTAAATAAATATGAAATTGGTCACTGGATCCTTGATCTCTGGACATAAATAAAAATCAATCAAATCTGTACATGGTCACTGGATCCTTGATGTACATGATGGATCCTTGATCTCTGGACATAAATAGAAATAAACAAAAGGTAGTTTTTGTCAAACACATTTTCTTTCAGATATTAATGACCCATAACTCCATAGCCTCTGAGCTGAGCTCTTCAGCCGGCTTTGCTGCATGTCAGGATGTTATTCATAAAAAGCGCGGGACGTCTCATTTGGGGGGGGGGGGGGGGACAGTTTTGCTCAGTACTAGTTTATTGTTTGTATTATAATGTTTGGAAAGAGGTGTCATTTGATTTAAAACAGCGATTCGCTCTGAAGTTATTAATCCTACCAAAACCTGCGTGGCTCTTTGGAGCTGTGCACTTAGTCCCACAAAACAGAGGATATTATTATTTCCTTTACCTGATGGACAACTTCATTTTATGTACTAGCTGGTGCTCACAGCAGTGGACTTGCTGTTCCTGAAAACCAGCGAAGCAGAGAGCCAGCGAACAAGCGTGTCAAAGTGCTGCTTTATTGCTTCAAGCAGACCTGCTGCAGTCTGCAAACAATGTAGATAATCATTTTCTTGATAGACACCCTCAAAAGCAAGAACCACTCCAGTGTTCCAACCCGTCCGTGGTGCATTCAATGTGCCTCAGAAAAAAATCGATGCAAGCAGGCCGTGAGCGATGCAACACGATTCAACCCGCCAATTGAGTCGATGCACTCCGAATGAATCGATGCACTTGCATCACGCACGTTTGTACCTAGATACCGATTCGTAAATCATCTGTTAAAAGTGTGTGATTGTTAATGTATTTAGTAAGTTCAATTAAGTACATAAGTATGTTAAAATACATGGATGATGCAAGAAAGTGAAAATTTCCATTGTGGTCCATTTATAAATCAAATGACAAAATAGAAGTAATAATAAGGGATTATTAACTGAGCGTGAGGGCTCTACGTGAAAATATCAGACCGAGGTGCTAACAGTACGGACCAAGCATTAAAGAGGAGAGGTCCATGCAAAAACCACAGAGGTCTGATATTTTTCTACAGACCGAGCAAGCGAGGTTAATAATTTGTTTATTATATGGCTATTATATATATATATAATGCAAATTTACTGTATCCCCAAATATGAAAGCTGCTGATGGTTTTGGGCTCATAGTCAGACCTGTTCATTTTCTTTACCTCTTAACAGATGATCTGGTCGTTAGCTTGTAACCTTTCAAGCTGTGTGTTTTTTCTGATGCTGTTTAGAGATTGATGGAATATGTACATGTCCAACTTGGCTTTTCTAATTGTGTTTTTAGCTTTCTGGTTTGTAACAAATGTGATAAGCGATCCGGACCGATTGTCATGGTAAAAGTCTGGTATGATATGATAACGGTCAGAGCGCATGTAGCGTCATAGCCATATAATAATGGTGTGTATATGATATCAAGAGTCTAAACAATTTATAAATACATTAACACAGTAAAATAACATTAAAAATTATGTAATTAAAAGGGTTGAGGTTCTTCCTCTTAAAACTGTTGAGGTCTAAGGTTCTAAAACCATTCTGGACTCACACACCATTCCAACTCATTATAGAAACTTTGCATAATTTATTACCACTCTTGAAAAATGTTAGCTACCTATTTAATAAACACTACTCAATCTAGAGCCCTTGGATCCCCACGGGCAACACTCGTGTTAAAATAAGATACCAAAACAAAATGATTGCATTATGCAAAAGAAAAAGTTTGATTTGATATTTTTAGAAGTGCAGCATGAATGCCCCCTATAAACAGTTCACAGCTTCAGTTCAGTGTTTGTCCTACAGGCAAGCCATGTTGGTCATCAGGATAATGTCGGCCGGGACAACAAGTGACAATATTTTTATGTAGTAGGCTCAAGAATGTTGACATTGTTTTGTCATGTTTGGTATTGGTGATCCACGGTCAGGTGCTAGCTTGGTGAAGAGCTACTGACTTTATTTCTAGGGCTTTAGTTGGTTAGTCTAATTTCCGGCGCTCATCAAAAGTTGCATGAAGTGACCTTTGATGCCTGTGCACCTCTGTAATGTGCTGAAACTTATATTAAAATGGAATAAATGAGATTTAATCAGAAGACAGCGTTATGGTTTTACTGGGAAACCGAAAATGTAAGCCCTCCTTATGGACATGCTAACGCTAGTCTTAGTAGCTGTGTTACAGAGAGCTAGTTATCTACAGGCTGATGAAGATGTAGAAACATCTCAGCACCATGAGCTGCATTCATCAGCTGATTGGGGTTTGACTCCTTGGCAGTCACTTTGGACATGAAAACATTCAGATGTTTTTAATTGGACACCAACCAATGAAAATTCACCAGCTTGTCTTTAACGCTTTCTGGATACTGCTTTGAATTAGTCATCAGTTCTATGGAACAGCTGGGCTTTACCTGAGGGAACGGTGACATCATGTCTGTGCTTCCAGAGGGTTAACCTCAGAAGAAGACCTCTGAACAGTTTGCTAATGTGAGATGTCTCATTGTAAGGCAGCGTACTGTCTTTGCAACTGAACAGTCTAAATGTAATTGTTTTTTTTTTATCAATACGTTTCCCAGTCAGGAGGTGGTTTATTAACATCAGATGCTAGGAGATGTTATAGGCCTGACTCATTTTAGTACATTAATGTTTAATTTGATGGTGCAACACTCATTCAGCTGTGAAGACAAAAGTGGGAATGTTCAGATGTGAAACTCCAGTATCCTCCTTTCTCTGGAACAAAGCATGAGACTGTTACGGAAATCCGAGGCAGTGCAACGTGCACAGTTTGCACAGTTTGCACATCCATGAGGAAAATTACTCCGTAAACGGCAGACATCAATAATACTCCTGAGATGGGAGCATGGGAGTAAAGCACACTCATCCGATGCCCAAGAAATTTATCATTATTTAATGGTATAAATTCCAAAGCAAAACGGCAAAAATACAGACATGCTGTTCATCAAACGTTCCATGGTTAAACACGGGTGCACACTACACGTAATAATTTAGTTTGGATCTTTGGATTTGTGTTGATGCTGCTGTTTTTCTTGGATCTGGTCCTCAGAGACGTCCTGACCTGCATATTTTCCATCTCTTCCTGCTCTGCCTAAAGCTAATTAAAGTTAATTCTGTCAGGTGTACTTGGCCAATCAAGATCTAACAGACACCTGACTGACTTCATCCGCTTTTGGCAAAGAAGGGAGAGATGGAAAATCTGCAGGTTTGGACGTCCCTGAGGACCAGGAACATGCATAATAATTCTAAATAAATGCTTCAAATGGTAAACGGACTGCATTTATATAGTGCTTTTCCATCTATATCAGAAGGTCAATGCACTTTACAGTAATGCCTCATATTCACCCATTCATACACCGATGTGCGCGTGCTGCCATACGAGGCGCTCACTACACACCCGGACCAACTCTGAGATTAAGGACCTTTCCTAAGGGCCTTTAGTGACTTTCTGGCCAGACAGGGGTTTGAACCGAGGATCCTCTGGTCTCAAGCCTACAGGCTTAACCACTACACCACAGCCTGTGCTTTGTTCCTGAAGCAAAACTGTTCTGATAAGTAATACCTGAAAAATCAGGCTGCCAGTGCAATACGAGGCTCCACAACCACCACTTATCTTCCCAGAAATGATTTTTGAGAAACTGCAGAGTTGTTCAAACATCACATAGTGGTTGTTTGTCTGACAGAAACCTGTGGTTGCACAAACTTATGGAAGAACTTCATTTCTTAGACTGGACCCTTAACACAGTGAAATATGACATTTATAAGCTTGAACTGAACTGGAGTCCAGGGTCTTTTTGCGTGTGTGTTTTAATTTTTATTTATTTATTTTATGCTGTACAAAAAAGTGGGCCTAAGTCATAGTCTGAGACAAGACCAGGAGTTAAAATTTTGCATCAGAGTTACAAAACAAAACATGCTACGAGCTGTTTTAAGGTTCCCAACAAGACAGATGTCGATGAATGAAAGCCCTGGACTAAAGTTGTGCCTGAGCCTGCTCTCGTAGAAATAGCCTGAAAGTTCTTGTCAAATGTGCAAGTGCTATAATCCAGAAACTCATTTTGTTTTGTTTTGAACAAGGAGAAAACAGAAAACTAAAAAGTTTTTACCACCTGTGAACTGTGCACTCTGCCTGAGAAAAGCAGACTTGACACAGAAATGCTGCTGTTGACATTAAACATGACAAACTAAAACAAAAAAAAAAATGCAAACTAGGTGTTGGTTCTATTTTCTTAGTTTTAATATTTTAGTGTGTTAAAACTAAACACTTCTGGTTTCTTATTTGTGAACACTCGACACTATGTGGTGAAGTTGCGGCACCAAAAGCTAAAGATTTCGTCGTGGTTTCCCTGCATTGTGAGGTGATTTTAGTGATGGAAAGAGGAAACACTCAGCTGTCAAACACATGTTTTCAGCCCTGGCTGGCTTAATACTGCAGGCATCTCACTGCCATTTTCAGTGAATGTTCTCTGTAAAATGTCCTCTTTAATATAGTGCCTGGGTTGATGTGATTCAAAGATATTAGATTAAATAGAACTTTATTAATCCCGTGGGGAAATGAGGTTCCAGCAACATTGGACAGTAGCACACGGAGTGTCAGAAGTAGAGGTACGAATTTGCAAAAAGTAAATACAAATATAAATACGAGAATTACTGGCTACAACTGCTCCTCTGTCTTCCTGTTACTCCTCCTCCCCTTGAGTGAGGAGTTGTACAGTCTGATGGCCTGTGTGTGTGTGTGTGTGTGTGTGTGTGTGTGTGTGTGTGTGTGTGTGTGTGTGTGTGTGTGTGTGTATATTTTTCACCTCTCAACCAAACCCAAATATATCACAGGTTTGAGGTATGGGGGAACCCTTTCTTGACATAAGCCTCCTCTCTGGTCTCCTGGCCTTAGACCCAGACTAACAGGAATGATGATGTTCATCCATCATAGTCAATGACGACCTTGACTTTTTGATTGCCTTTGTGAGTCTGGAAGTGGCTTATCAGTCCAATCCTTGTACTGAATCACAGACTATGCATTTGGGGCAGGGGGGTTTGCCTTTCTCGTGCTGCCCACTTGCTGACAGCTGAGGTCTTGCAGCAATGTTTGGCAGACCTGGTGCCTTGGCTGGTCGGTCAGAGGCAGCATCTGCCCACCCTTCCACTGGCTCTTTAGTGTTGCCTTAAGATTGTCCTTATAGCTCATCTTTGGGTGTCTGACATGCCACTTACCCTCTGATAATTCCACATATAGCACAATTTTGGGGATGTGTTGGCCATGCATGCACTGAATGTGTCCTGCCCATGTTGCTTGCACCTTCTCCAGCAGGGTGTGTATGCTGGCCATGTTTGTATGTGCAAGGTCCTCCTGTGTTAAGGATGTGATCGTGCCATCCTCTTCTCATCAGCCTGCGTAGGCATGTTGTGTGGAAGTGGTTTAGTGCTGTATATCATCCAGGCTTGGTACCGAGACTGATCCCTTTTCTCTCCCAGATGTTCTCCCAAAGGTACTGCTGGCCTTAGCCAAATGGGTGTTAAACAGGTCTAAGTTGCCTAGTCTGTCCCTATAGCATACCAGTATTTTTAGGCTAAGGTTTCAGTACTAAGGGCAGCATGGTGGATGAGTGGTTAGCACTGTTGCCTCACAGCAATATAGTCATGGGATCAATTCCCACCTGTGGAGTTTGCATGGTCTCCCCGTGTTTGTGTGGGTTCCCTCCAGGTGCTCCAGCTTCCTCCCACAGCCAAAGACATGCAGATTAGGTGGATTGGAAACTTTAAAAACTGTCCATAGGTGTGAGTGTGAATGTGTTTGTTTGTCTTTATGTGGCCCTGGACAGACTCGCATCCTGTCCACGGTGAAACCCACCTCACACCCTATGACTGCTGGGATAGGCTCCAGCCCCCCGTGACTCGATTTTGGATAAGCGGTTGAAAGTGTGTGTGTGTGTGTGTGAGATTTTCTTCATTTGGATCCCAATTAGCTACTCTTCCTGGGGTCCACCCAAATTTACAAACAATAAATCAAAAGTACATTCAAAAAATATATAAGAAAAAAATGGAAATAAAAATCAAAAAATCAAGAAAATAAAAAATCAAATCACATTCATCATCACACATGGGCATAAAAAATTGTCTGTATATTTAAAGGTTTGACCCAAATTGCCTGTTATATCCACAGATGCGGTTTCAGAAGTTTTTTGAAAAGACATTCATTAGAAGTGGGTTTAATGTAATCCGGTAATAAATTCCATTCCTTCATACCCCTAAATATGATAGTGTTCTTGATGGCATTAGTTCCAGCAACAGGTAGCGTAAAGTTTCCCACAGCAGCATGTCTGGTTCTGTATCTACGATTTTCTGAACTGAAAGAAAAATTACTAAACAAAATACAATGTAACTTAGTGACAATAATCTTTCTGGTAAAAATGATAAGTGAATACAAAAGTCTATTTTTGACTAATAGCCAGTTTAAATTTTGTGCATTGTGATAATATTTGCCCTATACCTGCACTTGGAGCATTCAGAGAGAGAGCGTTTCAGTACTAAGCACTGGTCTCAGTCCATCTCCGTTAGAGACAGAGACCATAAACCGGGACCACCATTACAACATTGGACCTGCTCGGACAAACGAACCTGACAACTAAAGGAGCTTTATTCCTGGACACTTAGGTTGGTGCATGTGAAGCTTGCTGCAGAGTGTTTGTGTTTCCAGTGGTAGGAAGTGCAAATTGACACTGTGCCATTTGTGAGTGACGTGCACAAAGTGCTCGTTTTGAAAATCCACTCTGTGGAGACAAAGAACACCGTGGACTCTGTGGCTTTTTCCACAATGGCAGTGAAGCACTTTCATGTTTTGAAATGTGTGTCACGTTTGTACGGACAGACATTCCTGCGCTGCCGCAGCTGTTGTCAACAGCGAGGCGGAGGTGGTGGGGCCGCCACTTCGTTAATGGCAACAGGAGGCCTTCAGGGACGGGCACAGTGAGGCTGTGCCGCACAGTAAAACCAGCTTGCCCTCAGTCATACGCTGTGGTTTTTTTTTTTTTTGTGAGGCCTGAGATCAGTTCACACAATGAGTTGTTTGTCCAAAGTGATGAGTGATTCTTAGTTTCCCATCATGAAATTATGCTTTAGTCACATTTTGGAGGAATGTTTTGGTTTTTATGTTCCTGGCAGAAGGAAAGCAGCCGTTCAGACGGGATGACTTATCGGCCTGTTGATTTTTCTTGGAGGTCATGAAGTGATTTCACTCTGGCCTTCACCGTGTTTCACAGGGAGGGAAGCAGACATGAAAACTTTGTATTATCTCTATGTTCTCCGCACTTGTCTTTTTTTTTTTCTTTTCTTTTTTTGTAAGATACAGTAGTGTTCAGAATAATAGTAGTGCTATGTGACTAAAAAGATTAATCCAGGTTTTGAGTATATTTCTTATTGTTACTTGGGAAACAAGGTACCAGTAGATTCTCACAAATCCAACAAGACCAAGCATTCATGATATGCACACTCTTAAGGCTATGAAATTGGGCTATTAGTAAAAAAAAAAAAAAAAGTAGAAAAGGGGGTGTTCACAATAATAGTAGTGTGGCATTCAGTCAGTGAGTTGGTCAGTTTTGTGGAACAAACAGGTGTGAATCAGGTGTCCCCTATTTAAGGATGAAGCCAGCACCTGTTGAACATGCTTTTCTCTTTGAAAGCCTAAGGAAAATGGGACGTTCAAGACACTGTTCAGAAGAACAGCGTAGTTTGATTAAAAAGTTGATTGGAGAGGAGAAAACGTATACGCAGGTGCAAAAATTATAGGCTGTTCATCTACAATGATCTCCAATGCTTTAAAATGGACAAAAAAAAAAAGACACATGGAAGAAAATGGAAAACAACCATCAAAATGGATAGAAGAATAACCAGAATGGCAATGGCATTGATCAGCTCCAGGATGATCAAAGACAGTCTGGAGTTACCTGTAAGTGCTGTGACAGTTAGAAGACGCCTGTGTGAAGCTAATTTATTTGCAAGAATCCCCCGCAAAGTCCCTCTGTTAAATAAAAGATGTGCAGAAGCGGTTACAATATGCCAAAGAACACATCAACTGGCCTAAAGAGAAATGGGGGAATATTTTGTGGACTGATGAGAGTAAAATTGTTCTTTTTGCGTCCAAGGGCCGCAGACAGTTTGTGAGATGACCCCCAAACTCTGAATTCAAGCCACAGTTCACAGTGAAGACAGTGAAGCATGGTGGTGCAAGCATCATGATATGGGCATGTTTCTCCTACTATGGTGTTGGGCCTATATATCGCGCACCAGGTATCATGGATCAGTTTGGATATGTCAAAATACTTGAAGAGGTCATGTTGCCTTATGCTGAAGAGGACATGCCCTTGAAATGGGTGTTTCAACAAAACAATGACCCCAAGCACACTAGTAAACAAGCAAAATCTTGGTTCCAAACCAACAAAATTAATGCCTCGCAGATGTGAAGAAACTAGTTTAGTGATTCACAGGATTGCTAAAAAAGCAGTTTGAACATAATAGTTTTGAGTTTGTAGCGTCAACAGCAGATGCTACTATTGTTGTGAACACCCCCTTTTCTACTTTTTTTACTAATAGCCCAATTTCATAGCCTTAAGAGTGTGCATATCATGAATGCTTGGTCTTGTTGGATTTGTGAGAATCTACTGGTACCTTGTTTCCCATGTAACAATAAGAAATATACTCAAAACCTGGATTAATCTTTTTAGTCACATAGCACTACTATTATTCTGAACACTACTGTACAACAACAAACACCTGCTGCTGGTTGCTGTAAGAGCAGCGCCCAAGAGACACTGAGTGCGAGGCCTTTCATCTCACAACAAACTGAGGCTGCACTTTGTCTTTTACAGTTTTTTGTCTTTGGTGACTCCTACATGTTACTCCTTGCTAAACATGAGCCCACAGTACTTCTACACCAGCTAAACACTGTTGTCATGTTTGTGTGTCTGAGTTAATGCGAGGACCTCTTTCTTTTTTTGGTTTGATATAATGGAGTATCAGTTGCTCTTGTCTTTTGCCTTCATCTCATACCAGGTATCATGGATCAGTTTGGATATGTCAAAATACTTGAAGAGGTCATGTTGCCTTATGCTGAAGAGGACATGCCCTTGAAATGGGTGTTTCAACAAGACAATGACCCCAAGCACACTAGTAAAGGAGCAAAATCTTTGTTCCAATCCAACAAAATTAATGCCTCACAGATGTGAAGAAATCATGAAAAACTGTGGTTATACAAATCAAATCAATTTTATTTATATAGCGCCATATCACAACAAACAGTTGCCCCAAGGCGCTTTATATTGTAAGGCAAAGCCATACAATAGTTACGGAAAAACCCCAACGGTCAAAACGACCCCCTGTGAGCAAGCACTTGGTGACAGTGGGAAGGAAAAACTCCCTTTTAACAGGAAGAAACCTCCAGCAGAACCAGGCTCAGGGAGGGGCAGTCTTCTGCTGGGACTGGTTGGGGCTGAGGGAGAGAATCAGGAAAAAGACATGCTGTGGAGGGGAGCAGAGATCAATCACTAATGATTGAATGCAGAGTGGTGCATACAGAGCAAAAAGAGAAAGAAACACTCAGTGCATCATGGGAACCCCCCAGCAGTCTAAGTCTATAGCAGCATAACTAAGGGATGTTCAGGGTCACCTGATCCAGCCCTAACTGTAAGCTTTAGCAAAAAGGAAAGTTTTAAGCCTAATCTTAAAAGTAGAGAGGGTGTCTGTCTCCCTGATCTGAATTGGGAGCTGGTTCCAGAGGAGAGGAGCCTGAAAGCTGAAGGCTCTGCCTCCCATTCTACTCTACAAACCCTAGGAACTACAAGCAAGCCTGCAGTCTGAGAACGAAGCGCTCTATTGGGGTGATATGGTACTATGAGGTCCCTAAGATAAGATGGGACCTGATTATTCAAAACCTTATAAGTAAGAAGAAGAATTTTAAATTCTATTCTAGAATTAACAGGAAGCCAATGAAGAGAGGCTAATATGGGTGAGATATGCTCTCTCCTTCTAGTCCCTGTCAGTACTCTAGCTGCAGCATTTTGAATTAACTGAAGGCTTTTCAGGGAACCTTTAGGACAACCTGATAATAATGAATTACAATAGTCCAGCCTAGAGGAAATAAATGCATGAATTAGTTTTTCAGCATCACTCTGAGACAAGACCTTTCTAATTTTAGAGATATTGCGCAAATGCAAAAAAGCAGTCCTACATATTTGTTTAATATTCACATTGAATGACATATCCTGATCAAAAATGACTCCAAGATTTCTCACAGTATTACTAGAGGTCAGGGTAATGCCATCCAGAGTAAGGATCTGGTTAGACACCATGTTTCTAAGATTTGTGGGGCCAAGTACAATAACTTCAGTGTTATCTGAGTTTAAAAGCAGGAAATTAGAGGTCATCCATGTCTTTATGTCTGTAAGACATTTCTACAGTTTAGCTAATTGGTGTGTGTCCTCTGGCTTCAAGCACAGAGATGAGTCCACTGTCCGAGGCCATAAGAAGATCATTTATAACCTTCACTAATGCTGTTTCTGCACTATGATGAATTCTAAACCCTGACTGAAACTCTTCAAATAGACCATTCCTCTGCAGATGATCAGTTAGCTGTTTTACAATTACCCTTTCAAGAATTTTTGAGAGAAAAGGAAGGTTGGAGATTGGCCTATAATTAGCTGGGTCAAGTGATGGCTTTTTAAGTAATGGTTTAATTACTGCCACCTTAAAAGCCTGTGGTACATAGCCAACTAATAAAGACAGATTGATCATATTTAAGATCAAAGCATTAATTAATGGTAGGGCTTCCTTGAGCAGCCTGGTAGGAATGGGGTCTAATAGACATGTCGATGGTTTGGAGGAAGTAACTAATGAAAATAACTCAGACAGAACAATCGGAGAGAAAGCGTCTAACCAAATACCGGCATCACTGAAAGCAGCCAAAGAGAACGATATGTCTTTGGGATGGTTATGAGTAATTTTTTTTTCTAATAGTTAGAATTTTATTAGCAAAGAAAGTCATGAAGTCATTACTAGTTAAAGTTAAAGGAATACTCGGCTCAATAGAGCTCTGACTCTTTGTCAGCCTGGCTACAGTGCTGAAAAGAAACCTGGGGTTGTTCTTATTTTCTTCAATTAGTGATGAGTAGTAAGATGTCCTAGCTTTACGGAGGGCTTTTTTTCTAGAGCAACAGACTCTTTTTCCAGGCTAAGTGAAGATCTTCTAAATTAGTGAGACGCCATTTCCTCTCCAACTTACGGGTTATCTGCTTTAAGCTGCGAGTTTGTGAGTTATACCACAGAGTCAGGCACTTCTGATTTAAGGCTCTCTTTTTCAGAGGAGCTACAGCATCCAAAGTTGTTCTCAATGAGGATATAAAACTATTGACGAGATAATCTATCTCACTCACAGAGTTTAGGTAGCTACTCTGCCCTGTGTTGGTATATGGCATTGGAGAACATAAAGAAGGAATCATATCCTTAAACCTAGTTACAGCGCTTTCTGAAAGACTTCTACTGTAATGAAAACTTATTCCCCACTGCAGGGTAGTCCATCAGAGTAAATGTAAATGTTATTAAGAAATGATCAGACAGAAGGGGTTTTTCAGGGAATACTGTTAAGTCTTCAGTTTCCATACCATAAGTCAGAACAAGATCTAAGATATGATTAAAGTGGTGGGTGGACTCATTTACATTTTGAGCAAAGCCAATCGAGTCTAACAGTAGATTAAATGCAGTGTTGAGGCTGTCATTCTCAGCATCTATGTGGATGTTAAAATTGCCCACTATAATTATCTTATCTGAGCTAAGCACTAAGTCAGACAAAAGGTCCGAAAATTCACAGAGAAACTCACAGTAACGACTAGGTGGATGATAGATAACAACAAATAAAACTGGTTTTTGGGACTTCCAATTTGGATGGACAAGACTAAGAGACAAGCTTTCAAATGAATTAAAGCTCTGTCTGGGTTTTTGATTAATTAATAAGCTGGAGTGGAAGATTGCTGCTAATCCTCCGCCTCGGCCCGTGCTACGAGCGTTCTGGCAGTTAGTGTGACTCGGGGGTGTTGACTCATTTAAACTAACATATTCATCCTGCTGTAACCAGGTTTCTGTAAGGCAGAATAAATCAATATGTTGATCAATTATTATATCATTTACTAACAGGGACTTAAAAGAGAGAGACCTAATGTTTAATAGACCAAATTTAACTGTTTTAGTCTGTGGTGCAGTTGAAGGTGCTATATTATTTTTTCTTTTTTAATTTTTATGCTTAAATAAGTAAGCTTTATTTATATAGCACTTTTCACAGACCAAGGTCACAAAGTGCTTCACACAATATAAATAGACAATAAAAACAACACATACAAATATAGAACAATAAAATAAATTGACACTAAAATGCCAGTTTAAAAAAAATGTCTTTAGTTGCTGTCTAAAAACATCCACAGAATCCAGTGAGCGAAGAGAACAGGGAAGCTCATTCCAGAGGCGAGGTGCCACAGCTTTAAAAGATCTGTCCCCTCGAGTTTTAAAACAAGTTCGGGGAACCATCAGCAGGTTCTGATTGGATGACCTTAAACTCCTGCTGGAAACATAAGGCTGGATCAGGTCCTTAATGTATTCCGGTGCCTGCCCATGTAGAGCTCTAAAGGTCAGCACGAGGATTTTGTCATTTATCCTGTAAAAAACAGGGAGCCAATGTCAAGACTTGAGGACAGGAGTAATATGCATTCTCCTGTGGGCGCGGGTAAGAAGTCATGCAGCAGAATTTTGCACTACCTGCAGGCGGGCCAGCTCTTTCTTACTGAGGCATGTAAAGAGACTGTTACAATAATCAAGTCATGAAGAAACAAATGCATGCACAATCATTTCTAGCTCATTAAAAGCCACCATTTTGCGTAATTTGGAAATGTTTCGAATTTGGAAAAAACAGTTCTTAACGAGCTGCCTGGTGTGATGTTCCAAAGACATCCCTCCATCCAAAATGACACCCAGGTTACGCAGGCTGCCTTTAACAGAGCTGCTCAGATTACCAAGGTGATTCTTAATGACAGACATAGCACTATCTGGAGCTACAATCAATGTCTCAGTCTTATTAGAATTCAACTGCAGGCTGTTTTCAGTAAGCCATTCTGTAATTTTAGTGAGACGACTAATGAGAGAACAAATTTTCTGTGCTTCAGTTGTCTTAAAAGAACAGTACAGCTGCAAGTCATCGGCATACAAATGGTAGGACACATCGCAGAACTGCTGGATCAGCTTACCAAGAGGAAGGATATACAGCAGGAACAAAATCGGACCCAGGACTGAGCCCTGCGGGACACCCCACAAAAGATCAGCAGATTCAGACATCACATTGTTCACAGAAACACTAAAAGTTCTACCAACCAAGTAAGAGCTAAACCACTCTAATACAGGACCTGACATGCCAACCGTATCCCGCAATCTATTAATCAAAATGCCATGGTCAACGGTATCGAATGCAGATGACAGATCCAATAAAACCAGCACAGAACATTTACCACTATCAGCGGCCATCATAATGTCACTGGCCACCTTGAGAGGGAGCAGGCACCGTCTCTACGGGGATGGGGTAATGAGGGGATGGCAGGGGGAGAGAAGCTGCACAGAGGTGTGTAAGACTACAACTCTGCTTCCTGGTCCCAACCCTGGATAGTCACGGTTTGGAGGATTTAAGAAAATTGGCCAGATTTCTAGAAATGAGAGCTGCTCCATCCAAAGTGGGATGGATGCTGTCTCTCCTAACAAGACCAGGTTTTCCCCAGAAGCTTTGCCAATTATCTATGAAGCCCACCTCATTTTTTGGACACCACTCAGACAGCCGGCAATTTATGGAGGACATGCGGCTAAACATGTCACTCCCGGTCCGATTGGGGAGGGGCCCAGAGAAAACTACAGAGTCCGACATTGTGTTTGCAAAGTTACACGCCGATTCAATGTTAATTTTAGTGACCTCCAATTGGCATAACCGGGTGTCATTACTGCCGACGTGAATTACAATCTTACCAAATTTACGCTTAGCCTTAGCCAGCAGTTTCAAATTTCTTTCAATGTCGCCTGCTCTGACCCCCGGAAGACAATTGACTATGGTTGCTGGTGTCGCTAACTTCACATTTCTCAAAACAGAGTCGCCAATAACCAGAGTTTGTTCCTCGGCGGGTGTGTCGCCGAGTGGGGAAAAACGGTTAGAGATGTGAACGGGTTGGCGGTGTACACAGGGCTTCTGTTTAGGACTACGCTTCCTCCTCACAGTCACCCAGTCGGCCTGCTTTCCCGGCTGCTCGGGATCTGCCAGAGGGGAACTAACGGCAGCTAAGCTACCTTGGTCCACACCGACTACAGGGGCCTGGCTAGCTGTAGCCAAGGTGCGGAGCCGAGTCTCCAATTCGCCCAGCCTGGCCTCCAAAGCTACGGATAAGCTACACTTACTACAAGTACCATTACTGCTAAAGGAGGCCGAGGAATAACTAAACATTTCACACCCAGAGCAGAAAAGTGCGGGAGAGACAGGAGAAGCCGCCATGCTAAATCGGCTAAGAGCTAGTAGCTGCACTAAGCTAGTGGATTCCTAAAAACACACAAAGTGAATAATGTGTAAATAATTTAAAGGTGATTCAGCAGAGGGAGTGCTTTAGTTAAGGCACGCGAAGATTACACTGTGAAACAAATTGTTATCTAGTTAACTAGATCAATCTAACTGCGCAAATTAAACAGCTAACAGATACAGAAAAACACCGCTGTGCTCCGGAACAGGAAGTGATACAATACCGCAGTGAGAGCCAACCACCACTAGAGGCAGAATGTGAAGAATGTTATACAACTAAATACTAGTTTAGTGATTCACAGGATTGCTAAAAAAGCAGTTTGAACATAATAGTTTTGAGTTTGTAGCGTCAACAGCAGATGCTACTATTATTGTGAACACTCCCTTTTCTACTTTTTTTTTTTTTTTTTTTTTTACTAATAGCCCAATTTCATAGCCTTAAGAGTGTGCATATCATGAATGCTTGGTCTTGTTGGATTTGTGAGAATCTACTGAATCTACTGGTACCTTGTTTCCCATGTAACAATAAGAAATATACTCAAAACCTGGATTAAACTTTTTAGTCACATAGCACTACTATTATTCTGAACACTACTGTATAACTGTTGGGTTTATAATATTTGCACATTCAGCATGTTTAAAGTTAGCCAGAATCTAAAATAGGCATTCAGATGTAGTTACCCTATCTTGATGCTCTATAACCCGCGGTTTGACATGTTATGACACATGTCTGTTTGGGGCGTGTCCTACTTAACTAAACTATTTACACAGTGTGTAATCTTGGTGCACTGTGGATCACCGCGTACAAAGAAGCTGTGTTTAGTCATGGATGTGTTTCATTCACTGTGTGTGTGTACATACTAGACTAGACAAACCCTGGGTGACGTCAGCCGTAGGCTTTCTGGTGAGACCAGAAAAACTTGTTTTGTAGCTCAAAAAGTTGTTGCTCTGGCTGTTGTTTTCAGTGTTTTGCCTACATCTCAACCAATTCAGAAATCAGTAAGGAGGTGGAACATGGACGAGACTCTGCATGACCTGGAAGGGACCAGACAGAGTTACCAAACAGCCAAGAGGCTAACCTTGGTTCAGGAGTTGTAGAAAAATCATATTTTTAGGGACTGGACAGTGGTAGCACACTGGTTTTTAGACTGGTTTTAAAATCGATTCTGAATCGAATCGTCACCCAAAGAATCTGAATCGAATGGAATCGTGAGTTGTTGTAAGATTCACATCCCTACCTAGTACCAATGACTGGATGCCATTTGGTACTATAGGTGTCTTCCATCCTTGTGTACTGTTGGAATGACTTTGTATCAAACAAGCGGTTACTAAGACAGATGAGGATGAGGAGTATCACTTGCAATGTGAAGAACCTTTAGCCACAATATTTAGAATATGTGGCCCGTTTCTCTGTGCGTGATCCACCATGCAGCCGCCTGAGTGTTCAGGACCCCATCATTTGGAGAAGGCCAAGGGGACGCCCACGTTTCATCCGGCTGCAGCAGATAGATTATTTAGAGATGTGGGAGTGGACCGGTTGTCCACCTGGGTGGTTGCCATCCAGGACCCATTACTGTTCCGTGGTGTTGTAGATGCAGCACAGCGCAACACCAGCACATGATCTCAGACTTGACTTTAATGTTTCATTGTTTTTATTGCTGGATTCACTTCATCTGTGGATTTAATGTTTTAAAACCAATTATATTTGTGGGGGCAGCACTGTGGATTAGTGGTTAGCACTGTTGCCTCACAGTAAGAAGGTCATAGGTTTGATTCCCAGCTGTGGAGTTTGCATGTTCTCCCCATGTTTGCATGGGTTCTTTCTTCAGGACAACATACAGTATTCACAGATCAAAATTGAGCTCAGGTGCCTCCTGTTTCCACTGATCATCTTTGAGATGTTTCTACAGCTTATTTGGAGTCCATGTGGTGTAAATTCAGTTGACTGGACATGATTTGGAAAGACACACACCTGTCTACATATAAGGTCCCACAGTTGACAGTGCATGTCAGAGCACAAACCCAATATGAAGTCAAAGGAATTGTCTGTAGACCTCTGAGACAGGATTGTCTCGAGGCACAAATCTGGGGAGGAATACAGAAACATTTCTGCTATGTTGAAGGTACCAGTGAGTACAGTGGCCTCCATCATCAGTAAATAGAAGAAGTTCAGATCCACGAGGACTCTTCCTAGAGCTGGCCGCCCGTCGAAACTGAGCAATCGGAGGAGAAGGGCTTTAGTCTTGGATGAAAACCTGCTCTTGACCTCAGGCTGGGGCGACTGTTCATCTTTCAGCAGGACAGTGACCCTAAGCACACACCAAGATATCAAAGGAGTGGCTTCAGAACAACTCTGTGAATGTCCTTGAGTGGTCCAGCCAGAGCTCAGACCTGAATCTGATTGAACATCTCTGGAGAGATCTGAAAATGTCTGTGCACTGACGCTCCCCATCCAACCTGATGGAGCTTGAGAGGTGCTGCAAAGAGAAATGGACAAAACTGCTCAAAGATAGGTGCACCAAGCTTGTAGCATCATATTCAAGAAGACTTGAGGCTGGAATTGCTGCCAAAGGTGCATCAATAAAGTATTGAGCAAAGAGCGAGAATACCTGTGTTCATGCTATTTCGTAGTTTTTTTTGTTTGTTTTTAATAAATGTGCAACAATCTCAGAAAACGTCTTTCACATTGTCATTATGGGGTATTGTGTGTAGAATTTTGAGGAGGAAAACATGAATTTCATCCATTTTGGAATAAGGCTATAACATAAAATATGGAAAAAGTGAAGCGCTGTGAATATTTTCCAGATGCACTGTATGACATTGTTTAGCTGTGAAAGGATGCAGGAAGTGTTTAGTTTTAGTGCAGATACCTCATCATTAGTCCCCCTAGTTTCCCCGTAGGCTGATTGTGGGAGATGGGGCTGATCTCTGCTTGCTATCTCCTGGGTGTCGTGTGTATGGAATTACAGTACATCTCTGTTCACTTTCTGTCTTCACAGACGGCCTTAAGCTTATTTTTCCAGGATGCCAATGTTCCAAGCCATCATCACCAGATGGTAAGTGTGTCTATCTGAACTAGGGCTGAAACGATTAGTCGAGTAACTTGAATAATTCGATTACAAAAAATGTTCAAGGCAAATTCTGTGCCAAAACAAAAAAAACAGAAGACTATGCGCACGGCCCGTGTAAGAGCTAATCTGTAGCACCAAAAGCTACCACTTTTTCAAACGTGACACAAAAGAGTAAAATAAAACCTTTTAAGAGAAAGAGGGTCCACACTGATCTGAAATAGACTTACTGCACATTTAAAGTGAAAATGACTCCAAATATGACTAAATGAAGTATTTTTATTTATTTTCAGAAATGAGATCTGTTCTCAAAACGGTACATGAAAAGTAAATGCCACTCGCCTTTGCAGACGTACAGCGGGAGGCACTGCTTTCTCATCAGGGCTTGTAACGTCAGATCTTAAAGTTCAGAGTCTGTTGTATGTCCACCCCCCCTCCCAAAAAAATTACCAGTGTTTCAGCATTCTAAAGAGACAGAGGGACGGAGGGAGAGAGCGCTTCATGTACTATTTTGAGAATGGAGGGCATATCCAAAAATAAATGAAAGTACTTCATTTGGTCATTTGGAGGCAGTTTGTGTAACTTGTCGCACCCCTCCCAGAGCCCAGTTTTCCACAGGCTGTGCTCATGTTCACGTGCAGCCTGACTGAAGATTACACCGACCACCTGCGCTTACAGTCTGGTGTCAGGGGAGTGCTGAGCTTCTGACACCGGGAAATATCCAAAACTTGTAAACACGTGAAAAATAAAATAATAATAATTACCCAGGAAAACAGGGATACACTAAACTTGACAATCTGCGTGATGGTGAAGGGACATTGTGCCATTGCTTAGTGGCAGCCCTGCACTATTGATGTTGTTTAAAAACGCAAATGTACTTTTTATCTGATTACTTGATTAATCACCAGAATAATCGATAAAATACTTGATTACTAAAATAATAGATAGCTGCAGGCCGTAGTCTGAATGGAGGCTCCTTTGGAGATACAACCGGACATTAGCGGCCAATAAGTTCCCAGTTGAACTTGATGCATCTGCAATATTTCTGTCAAGTGAGATTTTCATGTCATCCAATTTTGTGCGTTACTGCTGTTGGTGGCTCTCTGTAGCTTAATGGCATTTGATCCAGTTAATCCGCAAATATCCATTGATCGTATCTGAACTTATTGTATCTTGTAAAGAGTGTTGTGGTGTGTGTGTGTGTGTGTGTGTGTGTGTGTGTGTGTGTGTGTGTGTGTGTGTGTGTGTGTGTGTGTGTGTGTGTGTGTGTGTGTGTGTGTGTGTGTGTGTGTGTGTGTGTGTGTGTGTGTAAATTTGCTCAGCTCCTTTCTGTATTCTTCCTCTGCCAGATGTGCACTCCCAGAAACACTCCTGCCACACCACCGAACTTCCCTGACACCATCACCATGTTCTCCAAGCTGCGGACATCTGAGTGTGGCAGCATTGGCGGGAGTGGCCCAGCCCAGGTTTCCATGGCTTGCTCCCCACCTGTTCCTTCCTCCACATCAGGTTTTGGCTCCCTCTGGGCCACCTCTCCGCCCAGCCATCAGCCAGTATGGCTGCCACCGTCATTGCCGGCAGGACACCACATTCACCACCACTACCACCACACACAACAGACTCCCATTTGGCCTCCCGCGTCTCAGCCCAGCAACTCCCAGCAGCCTACAGTCTTATCAGCACTTCATGGCCAGAGATGAGAACTGTGTACTGGGATGGACAAGACACCAGACCTGGGCTTATGAGATGGAGGCGAGTAGAATGAGAAAGTGGGTCTAACAATGGAGGGGAAACACGCACAAACTTTTTTTTTTTTCCTCTTCATCTCTGACAAAAGTCATCAAAGCCAAGGAAGAACTGAAGGCCTGGACTGATTACCCACAACACAGAAGAGGTGGAAACAGAAGCTTAAAGACACTGGACTGTCTGAGCCCAAAAGACGTCTTTCACCATCAGTGCAAACAAGTGTAGTTTATGACGACTCCATACTGGAACCGTGTTCTGTCCTGTTGCGTTCAGAAACATTCTGGCAGTATGTTGGTAATAAGCAGTAAAACTCAAAATGTTTATGCAACCTACTACAGTGTGGAATGGAAAATGCAGTAAGACTGTTGCCACAAAGTTAAAGGGGAACTCTGGTATTTTTCAACCAGGGCTTTAGTTTCAGGGTTCAACGTCTCACTGAGGGAAAATTATTTTATTTGGTTCAGTATCTGAAATGCTAACACGGTCACTGCCTGAACAGCTATTCAGTGTAATGTTACGAGGCTAAAACCGTCAAAGTAAGCTGCTTCTTGCCACAGCAGAAGTGTGGCGTAGTATGGAGAAGATTCCTCCTGTGGTACACACATGCATGTGTAAAGAAATGTTTTTTTTAATGAATGAGAGGCTGGAAAGCACCAGGTTGTTTACAAAGTCTATATCAAGATAAAAATTGGAGGGGAAACTGGCCAGGAAGCAGCAGACAACTAACTGGTTTAACACGCTAACATAACGCCACTGAAGGCGGCAGTCGCTGGTAGTGGCAGTGAGTGCCGGTGCGTATAGCACATGAATGGTTACCGCTGCTGTGACCCACACGTGCCTTCAATGTGAGAGGGATTTTAGTGTTCTAATGCAGTACGCGACTGATTGAAATCGTTTATGTCTCAAGTGAAAAGTTGAACCCCAAACCTAAAATTAATGCCCAGGTTGAAAACTCCCAGTGATTTGTCCCCCTCTAAGGTTTATTTAAAGCCATAAAAATGCTAAGTACAATGAAGCAGACTGTGTTAATTAGGATGGAAAGTCTCCTACGTACTGTTTCAGGATGTGCAGCCGACATAAACCACATTATACAAGCAAATGGTGAAAACCTTTAATTTTTCTGATTATTGTGATCCAGTTTTTACTGTTACTGCTGACTCACATTCTCTTTAAAATGGGTAAATAAAGTTTAACACAGATCTTTGGGGGGGTGACCGGCTGCCTGACACCATCACACAGCAGCCCAATAAACACTCAACTGGAACAGAAGACAAAATATGTTTGATGGCATGTTAAGAATTTTGTTGGCTACTCCACAGCCTCTAGTTGACGAGTTTGGTTGAGCAAAACTGCAGTAATCTGGTACTTCAATGTTCATTGGTTGCTTCCAGCTGCCACATTGTCAGGGGATTGTTTCATTCTGAATCTCAAACACTTAAGGCCCCCTGACACGAGCATTAAAGTGGCACACGAACCTTGTCATCACTCATGATTATCGTATTTTCAGGAGTATAAATGTGCCTTGACACTTGCAGAAATTTGATCCGCACTTATATGAACTTCATGTGAACATTGCACAAACAATTCAAAAATACTGAGTGTCCACACATCACTGGGTCAGCGCACCGCATCACCGCGCAGCTCATCTGAATGATTATAACGAGATCATAAATCTATCATAAACATAATTTTACAGAAACTCATAAGAAGGAATTAAAATGCAACTGTTTTACCAAGCCATTACAATATAAATATTACAAATAATTACGTTTTAGGCTGTTCCAAATGCGTTCTCCACAACATAAAGCGCACGAGAGAGAGAAAAAAAACTGTAGATGTAGGAAATTTCCTCTGATTCCAGAAGCGGTTAGAGGTGTTTTCATCAGCCAAACTCTGAGAGAAAATGATTAATCCACTACAAGATAATTCTTTTATATACGCAGCGTCCAGCGGAACAAAAACGGATTGGATTTGATGCAATGAATTGCATTGCAATGCGAGGGTTAAATGTGTGCAAGTGTCAAGGGACCTTATGTCACAGCTTTTGTTTCTTTATTTTTTTTTTACTGGTTTGGGAGATCCTGTAACTTAATACCTGGTGCAAATTATATACAGGAAAATCAAGCATTTATTAATCATATTATAATTTAGATAGGACTTTCCCAGGAATCAACACACTAAACAAGCTATTAATAAAATTACACAATTTGTGCAAATTGCTTCAAATAATATTCAGTATGTTGTCTGGTGCATGTTTATTTGGCCATTTTGCTTATTTTCGGAATTTAAAAGTCCTCCTAAGTAACAGCACATACTATGTTGTGCACATGTGCTAATCGGCTTCTGCCAGTTGTTAAACTCAACCAACCCAGGGAAACTGTTTAAATGTTAGTTGCACATACATACATACGGTTTTGTGTGTGTGTTTGTTTTTGGCAGGTATGACTTGTACTCTGGAAAATACGGTCCCCCATTTTCAAAAAGTTTCCTTATTGTTGGTGCAACAACTCCAGTGAAAACTCTTATCTGTAAACTGGATCACATTCTGTCTTGTGGCAGTAGCTGAGTTGAGTGTAAATAAAACCTCAGCCTAAATTAAATTTGCTGAGGTTAGACGGCATGTTGTCGAGCAGAAGCGTATCTCATGACAACAACGGTTCTGCGGTTAAGAGGCCTGACGTAACCTTGACAATAAAGAATGTTTGTTTGGGTGTCTGCCTCGTGCACGCTGTGCGATGATGCCTGGTGAAATGTGCAATACATTTATATCTGTTTCCTCCTGTTCAAGCATCTGTGCACATTACTCCATTATGAAAAAACACAGACTGTGATTGGTTGGTTTTAAGCAAAGGCTCAGAAATCTTTTCATGAGAAGTTAAACTCAGGAATTTTGTACCTTTTTGTTTGTTTTGTTTTCCCCAACCACCAGTTTCAGCTGAAAAATGTTTTTATCTAACATTGAACATATTTTGTGGGAAAACAAATAAAAACATAAAACTACACCAGATGTCATGGTTTTAAATTCACCATTCGATAAACATTCAGCTCAATTTCAACGGTGATGCACTGCGCACAAACGTCAGTGTGCACATCCATCTCATGCACAGCAAATCAACGTCCCAACAATAATTAATCTGCAGTTGTACTGTTTTGAATTAGAATTATAAAAAGGATACATTTTTCAATAGATTATGAATTCAAATTTTTCATATATAATTTTCAAATTTAAAAAAAAATATTGTGAGGAATTTAATTAAGCAGAGGGCTGTGTGGAGGGCGGGGGCATAACATGGGTAGGTTTGGGGTCCAAGTTCTTAGTCACATTCAGTTTAGTGTCACTGTGTAACACCTAGTTAACACGACACGTGATACATGCTGAACTTAACACGTCACATGTTGGTTCGAAATTCAGTCCGACTGTCTCCAACACTGACGTCAGTGATGTTAGAAACCTTACAGGAGCAAGTTGAGTGCAGTTACTCATCTCTGACTGCAACACCTTGAAACCAGCTCTGTGACAACAAGAAGTCGCCTCAAACCGCCAGTGATTCCAGCTGTGATATTTATGCTTCCCTGATTGTCCAGTATCGGTGTCAACTGTTGTACTTTTTTATGTTGTCTGAAACAACTATATGGATGTAAATCTGTGCCATCACAGTTTGAATTTTTAAGGTTGAATTTTTTTAGTATCAAAATCAGAGGTTGAAGTTGAATTTCTAAGGTTGAACTTGTTCAGCATCAAAATATTCAGCCTAAAAAAAATTCAACTTAAAAAATAATGTATAAAATCAAATTATTTTCTGTGAGCACTGAACTCATTTGTACATATGGGGTCATTGTACGTATCATCTTATCTTAGGGACCTCATAGTACCATATCACCCCAATAGAGCGCTTCGCTCTCAGACTGCAGGCTTACTTGTAGTTCCTAAGGTTTGTAAGAGTAGAATGGGAGGCAGAGCCTTCAGCTTTCAGGCTCCTCTCCTGTGGAACCAGCTCCCAATTCAGATCAGGGAGACAGACACCCTCTCTACTTTTAAGATTAGGCTTAAAACTTTCCTTTTTGCTAAAGCTTATAGTTAGGGCTGGATCAGGTGACCCTGAACCATCCCTTAGTTATGCTGCTATAGACTTAGACTGCTGGGGGGTTCCCATGATGCACTGAGTGTTTCTTTCTCTTTTTGCTCTGTATGCACCACTCTGCATTTAATCATTAGTGATTGATCTCTGCTCCCCTCCACAGCATGTCTTTTTCCTGGTTCTCTCCCTCAGCCCCAACCAGTCCCAGCAGAAGACTGCCCCTCCCTGAGCCTGGTTCTGCTGGAGGTTTCTTCCTGTTAAAAGGGAGTTTTTCCTTCCCACTGTCGCCAAGTGCTTGCTCACAGGGGGTCGTTTTGACCGTTGGGGTTTTTCCGTAATTATTGTATGGCCTTGCCTTACAATATAAAGCACCTTGGGGCAACTGTTTGTTGTGATTTGGCGCTATATAAATAAAATTGATGAAATTGATGATGACGTATGCTGATTGAATTTATTCGTATAAACATACATGTAAATTCAGTGTAACACAGTAAAGCGAAATTCACTTGTTTCCATTGTGGCTCATAAAAATCAGACTCGTATAGCAAGAGAAATACATTATGAATGTATATAATAAATTCAAGATTAATATAAAAATATTATTCGCACATTTTAAATGAGCTATTTGCAAATTTTACACAAATGTTAAGTTGTATATTATGTCTCAAATTTCGCACTGATGCAAATTTGTGTTGGGTTTTTGTCTGAACTTGTTGGAGAATATCTTTAGTAGACAAAGATGAAAAACCCCACCAGTCATTTAGAAACCAGTAATGGGTTGAATTTAACCTGAATTTTTCATATGGACAAACACTGAGTGGACATGAAGACAGTCGGGGCTACAGCAGCCTGACCTTTGACCCCAGTTACCTTGATCTTGGCCTAAATGATTGACCTCTGGCCGACCTTCCCAGGCCAATTCTGGAATCCACCTAAACGTGCCACGCTGGTAAAAACCAAATTCCTTGATCTTTGACCAACTTAATTCTTTAAGAGTAATTTTGAGGTCAATCTTCATTGTTTGGTCCCAAAGATTGACCTTTTTGCAAATGTGACCTCAACTGGGCAAGTCCAAAACACACCCACGTGTACCATGTTTGGTGAAAATTGAAGTGAAATTTTTTTCTAATGTTTGACCACAGTGATTGACCTTTGGTCAATTTCATCTTGCCTGGGCAGTTTCAGAACACATTACACATAGGTGTAATTACGGTCGACATCGGAGTGAAAATAAACATTTTTACCTTTTGACCACACTCACAGAAATATTTAACCCTAACTAGCTACAGCTAGCCAGGCCCCTGTAGTCGGTGCGGACCAAGGTAGCTTAGCCGCCGTTAGTTCCCCCCTGGCAGATCCCGTGCAGTCGGGAAAGCAGGCTGACTGGGTGACTGTGAGGAGGAAGCGTAGCCCTAAACAGAAGCCCCGTGTACACCGCCAACCCGTTCACATCTCTAACCGTTTTTCCCCACTCGACGATACACTCGCCGAGGATCAAACTCTGGTTATTGGCGACTCTGTTTTGAGAAATGTGAAGTTAGCGACACCAGCAACCATAGTCAATTGTCTTCCGGGGGCCAGAGCAGGCGACATCGAAGGACATTTGAAATTGCTGGCTAAGGCTAAGCGTAAATTTGGTAAGATTGTAATTCACGTCGGCAGTAATGACACCCGGTTACGCCAATCGGAGGTCACTAAAATTAACATTAAATCGGTGTGTAACTTTGCAAAAACAATGTCGGACTCTGTAGTTTTCTCTGGGCCCCTCCCCAATCAGACCGGGAGTGACATGTTTAGCTGCATGTTCTCCTTGAATTGCTGGCTGTCTGAGTGGTGTCCAAAAATGAGGTGGGCTTCATTGATAATTGGCAAAGCTTCTGGGGAAAACCTGGTCTTGTTAGGAGAGACGGCATCCATCCCACTTTGGATGGAGCAGCTCTCATTTCTAGAAATCTGGCCAATTTTTTTGGATCCTCCAAACTGTGACTGTCCAGCGTTGGGACCAGGAGGCAGAGCTGTGGTCTTACACACCTCTCTGCAGCTTCTCTCCCCCTGCCATCCCCTCATTACCCCATCCCCGTAGAGACGGTGTCTGCTCCCAGACCACCAATAACCAGCAAAAATCTATTTAAGCATAAAAATTCAAAAAGAAAAAATAATATAGCACCTTTAATTGCACCACAGACTAAAACAGTTAAATGTGGTCTATTAAACATTAGGTCTCTTTCTTCTAAGTCCCTGTTGGTAAATGATATAATAATTGATCAACGTATTGATTTATTCTGCCTAACAGAAACCTGGTTACAGCAGGATGAATATGTTAGTTTAAATGAGTCAACACCCCCGAGTCACACTAACTGTCAGAATGCTCGTAGCACGGGCCGGGGCGGAGGATTAGCAGCAATCTTCCATTCCAGCTTATTAATTAATCAAAAATCTAGACAGAGCTTTAATTCATTTGAAAGCTTGTCTCTTAGTCTTGTCCATCCAAATTGGAAGTCCCAAAAACCAGTTTTATTTGTTATTATCTATCGTCCACCTGGTCGTTACTGTGAGTTTCTCTGTGAATTTTCAGACCTTTTGTCTGACTTAGTGCTTAGCTCAGATAAGATAATTATAGTGGGCGATTTTAACATCCACACAGATGCTGAGAATGACAGCCTCAACACTGCATTTAATCTATTATTAGACTCTATCGGCTTTGCTCAAAAAGTAAATGAGTCCACCCACCACTTTAATCATATCTTAGATCTTGTTCTGACTTATGGTATGGAAATAGAAGACTTAACAGTATTCCCTGAAAACTCCCTTCTGTCTGATCATTTTTTAATAACATTTACATTTACCCTGATGGACTACCCTGCAGTGGGGAATAAGTTTCATTACACTAGAAGTCTTTCAGAAAGCGCTGTAACTAGGTTTAAGGATATGATTCCTTCTTTATGTTCTCTAATGCCATATACCAACACAGTGCAGAGTAGCTACCTAAACTCTGTAAGGGAGTTAGAGTATCTCGTCAATAGTTTTACATCCTCATTGAAGACAACTTTGGATGCTGTAGCTCCTCTGAAAAAGAGAGCTTTAAATCAGAAGTGTCTGACTCCGTGGTATAACTCACAAACTCGTAGCTTAAAGCAGATAACCCGTAAGTTGGAGAGGAAATGGCGTCTCACTAATTTAGAAGATCTTCAATTAGCCTGGAAAAAGAGTTTGTTGCTCTATAAAAAAGCCCTCCGTAAAGCTAGGACATCTTTCTACTCATCACTAATTGAAGAAAATAAGAACAACCCCAGGTTTCTTTTCAGCACTGTAGCCAGGCTGACAAAGAGTCAGAGCTCTATTGAGCTGAGTATTCCATTAACTTTAACTAGTAATGACTTCATGACTTTCTTTGCTAACAAAATTTTGACTATTAGAGAAAAAATTACTCATAACCATCCCAAAGATGTATCGTTATCTTTGGCTGCTTTCAGTGATGCTGGCATTTGGTTAGACTCTTTCTCTCCGATTGTTCTGTCTGAGTTATTTTCATTAGTTACTTCATCTAAACCATCAACATGTTTATTAGACCCCATTCCTGCCAGGCTGCTCAAGGAAGTCCTACCATTATTTAATGCTTCAATCTTAAATATGATCAATCTATCTTTGTTAGTTGGTTATGTACCACAGGCCTTTAAGGTGGCAGTAATTAAACCATTACTTAAAAAGCCATCACTTGACCCAGCTATCTTAGCTAATTATAGGCCAATCTCCAACCTTCCTTTTCTCTCAAAGATTCTTGAGAGGGTAGTTGTAAAACAGCTAACTGATCACCTGCAGAGGAATGGTCTATTTGAAGAGTTTCAGTCAGGTTTTAGAATTCATCATAGTACAGAAACAGCATTAGTGAAGGTTACAAATGATCTTCTTATGGCTTCGGACAGTGGACTCATCTCTGTGCTTGTTCTGTTGGACCTCAGTGCTGCTTTTGATACTGTTGACCATAAAATTTTATTACAGAGATTAGAGCATGTCATAGGTATTAAAGGCACTGCGCTGCGGTGGTTTGAATCATATTTGTCTAATAGATTACAGTTTGTTCATGTAAATGGGGAATCTTCTTCACAGACTAAAGTTGATTATGGAGTTCCACAAGGTTCTGTGCTAGGACCAATTTTATTCACTTTATACATGCTTCCCTTAGGCAGTATTATTAGACGGCATTGCTTAAATTTTCATTGTTACGCAGATGATACCCAGCTTTATTTATCCATGAAGCCAGAGGATACACACCAATTAGCTAAACTGCAGGATTGTCTTACAGACATAAAGACATGGATGACCTCTAATTTCCTGCTTTTAAACTCAGATAAAACTGAAGTTATTGTACTTGGCCCCACAAATCTTAGAAGCATGGTGTCTAACCAGATCGTTACTCTGGATGGCATTTCCCTGATCTCTAGTAATACTGTGAGAAATCTTGGAGTCATTTTTGAGCAGGATATGTCATTCAAAGCGCATATTAAACAAATATGTAGGACTGCCTTTTTGCATTTACGCAATATCTCTAAAATCAGAAAGGTCTTGTCTCAGAGTGATGCTGAAAAACTAATTCATGCATTTATTTCCTCTAGGCTGGACTATTGTAATTCATTATTATCAGGTTGTCCTAAAATTTCCCTAAAAAGCCTACAGTTGGTTCAGAATGCTGCAGCTAGAGTACTGACGGGGACTAGCAGGAGAGAGCATATCTCACCCGTGTTGGCCTCTCTTCATTGGCTTCCTGTTAATTCTAGAATAGAATTTAAAATTCTTCTTCTTACTTATAAGGTTTTGAATAATCAGGTCCCATCTTATCTTAGGGACCTCGTAGTACCATATTACCCCATTAGAGCGCTTCGCTCTCAGACTGCGGGCTTACTTGTAGTTCCTAGGGTTTGTAAGAGTAGAATGGGAGGCAGAGCCTTCAGCTTTCAGGCTCCTCTCCTGTGGAACCAGCTCCCAATTCAGATCAGGGAGACAGATACCCTCTCTACTTTTAAGATTAGGCTTAAAACTTTCCTTTTCGCTAAGGCTTATAGTTAGGGCTGGATCGGGTGACCCTGGACCATCCCTTGGTTATGTTGCTTTAGACGTAGACTGTGGGGGGGTTCCCATGATGCACTGTTTCTTTCTCTTTTTGCTCCGTATGCATCACTCTGCATTTAATCATTAGTGATCGATCTCTGCCCCCCTTCTCGGCATGTCTTTTTTCTGGTTCTTTCCCTCAGCCCCAACCAGTCTCAGCAGAAGACTGCACCTCCCTGAGCCTGGTTCTGCTGGAGGTTTCTTCCTGTTAAAAGGGAGTTTTTCCTTCCCACTGTGGCCAAGTGCTTGCTCACAGGGGGTCGTTTTGACCGTTGGGGTTTTTCATAATTATTGTATGGCCTTGCCTTACAATATGGAGCGCCTTGGGGCAACTGTTTGTTGTGATTTGGCGCTATATAAGAAAAAAGTTGATTGATTGATTGATTTATGTAATTTTATTACATGATAAATTCCCATTTACTTTTTTTTAGATAATTTTAATACAAACCTACCAAATAAACCTTATATGATGCATATTCATTAATCCTTTTTATTTGAAATGCATAATCCTCAGCTTTATGTATTTAGTATTAATAAAATATAATTACTCTAAATCAATAATAATGACAGTATTTATTTAAAATACATAAAGTACATTGTTTGAATCACATAATAATTATGTTACCTATATAAGATAAATGGCATAGGTAACATAATTATTATGCAATTCAAACAATGTACTTAATGTATTTTAAATAAATACTGTCATTATTATTGCTTTAGAGTAATTATATTTTATTAATACTAAATACATAAAGCTGAGGATTATGCATTTCAAATAAATATGATTTATTGCAGTAGTGAATATGCATCATGTAAGGTTTATTTGGTAGGTTTGTATTAAATTATCTAAAAAAAAAAAAAAGTAAATTGGAACTTGTCATGTAATAAAATTACATAAATCTTAAAAGTTAGGGTTAAATATTTCTGTGAGTGCACAATAACCCTGAACTTTGCTAAAAAAAAAAAAAAAAAAAAAAAAGCTGTCACCCACCATTTGATGTTTTCTGGAAATGGGCCAAACCAAACCCCTCACATGCAGCTCTGGGGTCAACCTACAAGCACCCTCAGGTTTGATGGAAGCAGGTCCAAGCACCTCCGAGGAGTGGTGTAACAAACACACAAACATTTCTCAAATTATAACATGATTATGCAAAGGGAAAACGTGGAGAACAAACAGACGAGGAGTGACGAGACTCCCCAGCCAGGTGCTTCACTAAAAGCTTCATTAGTTCACAGCTCATTGGAGACTGTTGACATCTTCAAGTCAGAAAAAATGAACAGCACAAGATGCTATTACAAGCCATACGAGGTCTGTGATGAAAAAAGCGGTCCTTTTTATTTTAAAAAAAAAATAAATGGATTTGATTCATATGTTTTTACGTCAGACATGCTTGAACCCTCGTGCACATGCATGAGTTTTTTCACGCGTGTCGGTGACGTCATTCGCCTGTGGGCAGGCCTTGAGTGAGGAGTGCTCCACCCCGCCCGTCGGAATCTCTTTGTCTGAATAGCCTGCTGCAGACGGCGCGCGTTGCTTTATCAACATTTTTTCTGGACCTGTGAGGAATATCCGAGTGGACACTATTCGAGAAATTAAGCTGGTTTTCGGTGAAAAGTTTAACGGCTGATGAGAGATTATGGGGTGTTTCTGTCGCTGTAAGGACTTCCCACGGAGCAGGACGTCGTGCAGCGCTTCCAGGCGCCGTCGTCGGCCTGTTTCGACCTGAAAACATCCTAATTTAAGGCTTAATTCACCCAGGACGTCGTGAGAGAACAGAGAAGATTCAGAAGAGGCCGGCATGAGGAATTTATGCGGACATTCCACTGTTTAAGGACATTTTTTAATGAAAGACGTGCGCGCAAATTCGCCGAGTCGTTTCCGTGAAGACTCGGCAAATCTGTGTGCGCCGCGACAGGAAAAACACCTCCGTGTTGAAAACCATTTGTAAAATTCAGGCGGCTTTTGATGGCTTTCAACAAGTGAGTAACTGAGAAATTGTTTAACAGCTTGGGCATGTTCCAACTTGCCCGTTAAGGTTTCCAACACGGAGGTGTTTTTCCTGTCGCGACCCCCCGCGGTCGGCTCCGGCCCGACATGCGACTCTGCCCGCACGTTCTTTCATTACAAATTGTCCGTTAACAATGGAATGTCCGAATAAACTCCTCATGCCGACTTCTTCTGAAAGTTCTCTGTTCTCTGACGACTTACTGGGTCAACAGAGCCTGAAATGTGGAAGTTTTCAACTTGAAACGGCGAGACGCTGCCGCCTCGAAGCGCAGATCGCCGTCAGGCGCCGTGGGCCATCCTTACGGCGACACTACCAGACCAAAATCTCTCATCAGCCGTTAAAATTTTTACCGAAAACCAGCTGAATTTATCAAATGGTGTCCACTCAGTTGTGCCTTACAGTTTTGAAAAAATTTTGATCAAACAAAGCAGCAGTCTCTGAGCCATTCCTAAACAATGAAAAAACGACGAGAGGGTGGGCGACTCCTCACTCAAAGACTGCCCACAGGTGAATGATGTAACCGACAGGCGTGAAAAAACTCTCGCATGCCCACGAGGGTTCAAGCATGTCTGATGTAATCACACGTGATTCAAATCCATATGGTTTTTGAAAAAAATAATAAGGTCCGTTACTTTTCTCACAGACCTCGTATAGCACAGTTTATGCTGACATGCAACAGCAAGGGATATTATAGACATTACTGGCCAGATATAAAGTAAGACCCTTCAGCTGCTCCCTTGTTTTCACTTCGAGTTGCCACAGCAGATCTATGATGGATCTGCATGTTGATTTGGCACACATTTTACGCCGGATGCTCTTCCTGACGCAACTCCACATTACATGGAGAAATGTGGCAGGGGTGGGGCTTGAACCAGGAACCATCCACACTGAAAATAAGGGCACAAACAACTTGGTCACCACACCTGCGTCCCAGACCTGCCCAGATATAAAGATGTTTAATTTATATGAATTTACCTTTTTAACTGAGTGGGAGATGATGTTTGACAAGTGAGGGTTGAAAAAGACCCCGAGGCTTGTTGGAAAGTGACCCTGATGGTGTTGGACAGAACATGTTTCCAGGTTTCAGACAGCAGACTGTTGAAGGTGAACGTGGCAGCTGTTTGAGAAGGCAGAGCACAGCAGAATGTCGCTCTTATTCATCTTTATTTTTTAGGAGGCAGGCGTCATTTTTCCATAAATGAGGTTTTCTGGAGAAACTGAATGACCAGCAGCAACTAACCTCGGTGCTGCCCCCTTCTGGCAAGACATCAGCTCTGCAGGCATCTTCTGAAAATCATATAGTAGATTACAGATTAGATTAGATAGAACTTTATTCTAATATATTATGATCGATATGATTATTAATATTTACAGGCAACGTGACACAACATTTTTTCTCTTTCTTAAATGTCCGTATTTCTGTATTTATGACATTAATGAGTTGTTATTTAAAGTTTTAACTGGAAAAACTTGAATGCATCACCTGTTGTTTTTTGTTTCTAAGCACACTGACTTAGTGGTTCTCACTGTTGCCTCACACCAAGAAGGTCATGGGATCCATTCCCACCTGTGGGCTTTCTGTGTGGAGTTTGCATGTTCTCCGCGTGTTTGTGTGGGTTCTCTCCAGCTTTCTCCCACATGCAGGTTGGGTGGACTGGAAACTTTAACAACTGTCCGTAGGTGTGAATGTCTGTTTGTCTATATGTGACCCTGTGACAGTCTCGCCTCACACCCTGTGACTGCTGTTAGGCTCCAGCCCTGCTGTGACCCTTAATTGGAGTAACTGGTTGGAGATGAGTGAGTGAGTGACTTTCTATTTGTCATTAAGATGTTTGACTTTCAATAAATCCTTTTTGTGTGTCATGAACACAGCAGTCCTAAAGGAGCACTCATCAGAGTGCACACACCCACCAACAGCACTCACACACTGAAGAAAACCGCTAAAAATGACTGCAGACATTTGGGTCTTAATTTTATTGACTTAAAAAAAAAAAGAAGAAGAAGCTGCAGTCAGGTCAAGAAATCGGGCTGCAGTTTGAGAAACGTTTGTTTGTTCGTTTTGTCCTCTCGGGTTCTTTGGCTGATTTCCACAAAACCTGAAGCATGGAGGCAATTAAGGGTCACGGGGAGCTGGAACCAACAGTCATAAGGCGCAAGCTGAGGTACACCCTGGACAGAACGCCAGTCTGTCACAGGAATGCCAAGAACTGCCCCTTAGGAATTAATTTAATCAAAGCTCAAATTTAAGAAATTTGATTTACAGCCAGATTTTGGCAAAATGAGAAGATTCCAGAATCACCCTGGCAAGGTTAGGCAGAGGTCAGTCATTTGGGTCAAATGTCAGATCGCCGTAGTCCGTACTGTCGTGTCTACAGGTGCTAATATGTATATGTCACGGACATGAACGAGTGAAGCTCTTCAGTATCACCATGTCATTTACGAGCGGTCATTTCATAGGTCCTTCAGATTTTTTTTTTTTAAGTAAATGCTTCAGGGGAGCATGAGCATGGATAAAACCTTTTAGCTTCTGGGGGGGCGGAGCTCCCCCCCAACTCCCTGTTTTTTTTAAGCATTTTTCTTTCTTTTTTTTTTGCAGTTCAGCTTCTGGGGGGGCTCCACCCCCCCCCCCCCGATACCCCTAATTACAGCCCTTTTAACCCCTGCCACTTTAAGCATATATTGTTTTATGTAGCTGTAACTTAATCTTCAAAGTTTTCAGCTGGTCGACAGTAGGACTGTACAATATGGCCAAATTATCGTATCTCAATATTGTCGTATCAATATGATATACGATATGACTATGATTTCAAACAAAGTACAAGAACAGTGAAATTAAACATTCTTAAACAAAAACAGTAATAATACCACACTCATTTTACACTCATCATAAGGTTAGGATACAGTGCCCTCCAGAAGTATTGGAATAGTTGGAATTTCACACATTATATGTTGGATGTCGTTGACTTTAATGAGCGAAGCTCTTCACTATCTGTATATATCATCAAACAATAATTTAAAATTGAATAACTGTTTCAGAACCTACCATCGGCTTGTGGCTTTTTACGACAATGTTGTCCGGTTTGCGGCTTCGTCCCCCATGGGCAGAGTTTTTTGTGCCATTTCTGGTTTGTGCCTTCATCTACCATAGAGCGAGCTTCATGCCGCTACGCGGTGCTTTGCTCGTGTTACGCAGTATTTACAATGGTACAGTGTGGATAAAACCATTGCTCAGTTCAAAGTGAACATAATTTGGCTTTTCGGGTGTTAAATCGTCAGCTGAGTCTGTATTTGAAAGCAGGAGCTGATGGAATAATTTAGAATGAAAGACATAGTTCAACACACATGCACACACAGCTTACTTACACCTCGGGCCAATATTTTTCCATACAGACCTCACGCTCAGTTAATAATCCTTTATTATTACAATTATTATTATTAGTAGTAGTAGTAGTATTACTTCTATTTTATCATTTGATTTTTAAATGGACCACATTGGAAATAAGTGTTTTCACTTTCTTGTGTCATCCATATATTTTTAATGTATTTACAGTTATGTGTACTTACACTGAACTTACTAAATAAAATTAACTCACCACACTTAAGCTTTTAATGTAAAGATGATTTACTGCCCGCTGCTGGAATAGTGTGTTAGTCCACAATTAGCAATGTTAGATAATATCCCTAATTTCTTCAAAAATATTAGTCCTACCAATATTCTGTTTTGGCATCATTCATCCTTGACCCAAAATACATAAACATACCAAATAGCAAGTGTCAGTTGTCCTCAGTTTGTCCATGATAAAAGTTACATACACGCAAGCATGTACGCCTGGAGAGGTTTTTGTGTTTTCTGCATTCTGCCACAATCAGGTGCTTCTATTTTTAGACACAAATGCAATACACATTTCATTCATGGTACCGGTAACATGACATTTAAATAAACTGACTAAACCGGGACTTCCGGATGAGCCTCGAGGGAAGGTAGACATGTCTCCTGAGGACTCTCACATTTACCTGTAAATTTAGTCGACAATGAACCTTTAGCAGATGTGCGCTGTGCTGTGTAAGTTACATGAGGACAGTTGGAAAGTGAGCCTTTCTATTACTTTGGTCGAGTTTTACGGAACTTTTTTCAGCTCTTGCACCATTCGGAAGATTCAGACGGCTTTCGGTGGCTTTTCAGTTGTGTGACTATCCGAGAAATTGTGGACGAGCTGGACATGCCACAACATGTCCTGTGAGGCTTCATCACGGCGTTGCTTTTTGTTCTGCGCCATGCGGCTCAGTCCCGACGTGCGAATTCCTCCGCACATCTTTTCATGACAAAAACTCCTGTAACAGTGGAATGTGCCATTCATTTCCAAAGTGAACGCTGTGTTGATCCGGGATGTCGTCTGACTAACAGAGAAATGGCAGAAGAGGTGGACATAGCACTTTTTCAGCACATTGAGACAGACGTGGTGCAGCTGTGGTGCAGCTCGTCCCATGGAACACAGTGCGAGCAGCTCGCACTGTGTTCCTGCTCGAAAGACACCGTTGCGTACATGAACCATCACACCAGCATCATGCACGGCTACCTGTCGGCGCGATGTTTTGTGGTGCACTCATACAAGCTCCGTGAGTTGCCCTGAGTTGTACGTATTCGCACTAAGGGGCCCTAACAAATGCATTTGGTACTACTTAGTATGTCTCTTGGGGGAAAAAAACAGTATAGACACTGATGACATAACTGCCTTGGATGATCAAAAAAATTAAAAAATTTACAAAAGCTTTATCACCTGTTTGCACCTGATGGCTTGACGCATTGCTAATTCAAATTCAACTGGTGTATGTGCTTGGCTGGAGGAGCCAATGGTGCGATGCTACCATCTGTGGGATTATGACTGTGCACCTCTCACTTTCATTGCACCATGGGGCTTCATGTCACCCCTCGACTTGTGCGCACATTACCTTGACTCCCTGCACTGGCAGGAAATCTGGCATACCATTGAGTTACATCTTCGTAATCTGTTGTAAACTGTGCATAAACTGTGTGTAAACTGTGTGCAGTTGCTTGACAGCGCAGAAAGAAAATTTTTGAAATGTTCAAAACTTTGGGCACGCATTAATTTCATTTAATTTCATTTAGTCATGAAAATTGTGCAACCTATTCAAAAACATTGCATGTCAGTGTGTGTCAATGCAAGTCATTGCGCACAGGGCATCTGAATTTGAAATTAAGATTATAAGGAAATGTTACATCTATAATAAACATAACTTTACAGATATATTATCTGACTCAGAAGAAGGAATGAAAATGCAACTGTTTTACCAATCCATTACAATATAAATTATAAATAATTACCTTTGAGACAAGATCCAAAATGCGTTCTCCACTGCAGGACACACACAAGACAACCTGTAGCTGTAGATAATTTGATGAGAGAATGGTTTCACCAGCCAAGTTCCAGAAAATGTGTCATCAGCTACGAAATTAATATTTTATATTAGGACTGGGCGATATGACCTAAAATTCATATCGCAGTATAAACTGAATCCCTTCACTGTAATGGTATATATATATATATATATATATATATATATACACACACACAGTAGTGTTCAAAATAATAGTAGTGCTATGTGACTAAAATGATTAATCCAGGTTTTGAGTATATTTCTTATTGTTACATGAGAAACAAGGTACCAGTAGATTGAGTAGATTCTCACAAATCCAACAAGACCAAGCATTCATGATATGCACACTCTTAAGGCTATGAAATTGGGCTATTAGTAAAAAAAAAGTAGAAAAGGGGGTGTTCACAACAATAGTAGCATCTGCTGTTGACGCTACAAACTCAAAACTATTATGTTCAAACAGCTTTTTTAGCAATCCTGTGAATCACTAAACTAGTATTTAGTTGTATAACCACAGTTTTTCATGATTTCTTCACATCTGCAAGGCATTAATTTTGTTGGTTTGGAACCAAGATTTTGCTCCTTTACTAGTGTGGTTGGGGTCATTGTCTTGTTGAAACACCCATTTCATGGCAACATGACCTCTTCAAGTATTTTGACATATCCAAACTGATCCATGATACCTGGTATGCGATATATAGGCCCAACACCATAGTAGGAGAAACATGCCCATATCATGATGCTTGCACCACCATGCTTCACTGTCTTCACTGTGAACTCTGGCTTGAATTCAGAGTTTGGGGGAAGTCTCACAAACTGTCTGCGGCCCTTGGACCCAAAAAGAAAAAGTTTACTCTCATCAGTCCACAAAATATTCCTCCATTTTTCTTTAGGCCAGTTGATGTGTTCTTTGGCAAATTGTAACCTCTTCTGCACATGTCTTTTATTTAACTTTGCGGGGGGATTCTTGCAAATAAATTAGCTTCACACAGGCGTCTTCTGTCGCAGCACTTAACAGGTAACTCCAGACTGTCTTTGATCATCCTGGAGCTGATCAATGGGTGAGTCTTTGCCATTCTGGTTATTCTTGTATCCATTTTGATGGTTGTTTTCCATTTTCTTCCACACGTCTCTGTTTTGTTTTTTGGTTTTTTTTGTCCATTTTAAAGCATTGGAGATCATTGTAGATGAACAGCCTATGATTTTTTGCACCTGCGTATAGGTTTTCCCGTCTCCAATCAACTTTTTAATCAAACTACACTGTTCTTCTGAAAAATGTCTTGAACGTCCCATTTTCCTCAGGCTTTCAAAGAGAAAATCATGTTCAACAGGTGCTGGCTTCATCCTTAAATAAGGGACACCTGATTCACACCTGTTTGTTCCACAAAATTGATGATCTCACTGAGTGAATGCCACACTACTGTTATTGTGAACATCCACTTTTCTACTTTTTTTTTTACTAATAGCCCACTTTCATAGCCTTAAGAGTGTGCATATCATGAATGCTTGGTCTTGTTGGATTTGTGAGAATCTACTGAATCTACTGGTACCTTGTTTCCCATGTAACAATAAGAAATATACTCAAAACCTGGATTAATCGTTTTAGTCACATAGCACTACTATTATTCTGAACACTACTGTATATATATAAACTTAAGTGTAAAAAATTATGTGTTTCTGAATGGGTCCCTTAGCAAAGCTAAACTGATTTTAAAAAATTACAACAAATAAACAAAAACAGATTTAATGTAATTTTGAGAACATTTATTGTGCAGATCTCTACAGCTACAATTTGCCGGAAGGTACATCGAAGATGCAAACCTGGATTTGATGTTTTGGTGTTATTGTTGGGTCAATGGCTGAAGGTTCATCTCTTGAACACTAGATGGCGCACCCGCTCTGAATACATAAAGCATTTTCAGGACAGTCAGAGAGCATTTCATTTACAAACCTCAACACCAAACCACCAAAAATTTTACAAAAGTACTTTATTTACTCATAATTGAAGTCATTCTGGGTAAATCCTCATTCCCTGGCTGATTTTGTCTTTCTGCTCTAGTGAAAAACTCCTTGCATTATTTAATGTCACACTTCCTCAAGTGTTTGATTCAGGTCGGGGTGGAGGTGTATGCTTCTGCCCAGAGCGTCGGCTGAAATAAATAATGACTTTGCAAATATTGCACGTCTTGGTTTTGCAGTGTTCAGCGACAGAGCTGCTAAGTGCGGAAGACACTCAGGCATCTCACATGAACACTCCTCGTCTCAGTGACATACACACATCAGCTCAGAACACCCCCTGCCCTCCCCATGCACTCTGCACCAAAGGAACAGTGGTTCACACATGCCTCACAGAGGAGTTTTCATGGATTGATAAACTCAGGGCGTTATCGTGATTAGTTGGTGGAGTCCAAATCTCTACCGTAGGCCAAATTTATACAGTGTACCGTACAAATGGTATATATCGTGCACCCCTATTTTATATAGAGTGGCACAGACAAAGCAAGCACAGCACAAAGAGGGATGACGCATTGGCACAACAAATGGGACAGAGTAGTCTCGTTTGAACCCCTGTGTGATATCATGGGATTTGAGCACTTCCAGAGACAGCCTGCGGCAAGCTGTCCGCCATTGCACAGCTTCGCTTCACATGGAGTACTGTTTCGTTTTGGCTGCATTTACGTCGTGAAAATTGAAGTTTTTTCAGTTCTCAATGGAGAAGGGAAGACAAGGCAAATGGGAGGGGTTGTGTCGGTAAGTTTTAGTGAGATTCATTGTGAATAATGAGGAATTGAAGGTGGACAGAGTCGCTCCGGTCTCTCATCGATCAACCCCTGCACAACTGCCTCAACATGTTTGAGCTTCAAGTCAAACAAACCACAACACATGTCCATTTTCCACCACATCATCACTTTTTCTTTGCATTTTCACTTTCTTTGCCGTGTAATTTGCTCAAAAACATAGAGAAAGTGCCGTGTTTCTGATGGGGACAGACAAGTGAATGGGCGATAACCAGGCTGACCCTGGAAGTATATTTTTTGCGTCATATGCTCTTTCATTTAACCCCTTTATTACCCATCCTCAAACGAGACTACGGTGCCCAATCGCGCAGCAGTGCAGGGATCAAATTTGTGTAGTCAAGGTGCAACAGTCCAATGCTTGGTGAGTTCTGCTTCATGATGATTTGAAGAGTCGACATCACAGGATCAAAAAGTGACATTGCTGTAAACGCTTGGCCGCCACAAGCCAGTTATCCCTGTGGTAACTTTTCTAACACCTTCTGCTTAAAACCCAAAAAGTTAAGACAGACCATGAGGCTCCGCTTTCACCGTCTGTATTCATACTGAAAATCAAGATCAAGCAAGCTTTTGCCCTTCTGCTCCACGGGAGGTTTCTGTCCTCCCCGAGTTCGCCTTGGGACACCTGCATTACTGTTTGACAGGTGTACTGCCCCAGTCAGACTCCCCACCTGTCACTGTACCCAGAACGGGTCACGCCCAGCTGGGCAGGGTGCTTGACACCAAAAACGAGAGTCCACTTGGGCCTCACCTCACTGGGTGTACTGACCCTGAAGTTAATTGTCATGACCCTGAAGTAATTAATCCGTAAACTGAAATCTGTAAACTACTTAAACTGAAAGAAAATATACATCATGAATGATACTTAGGTTTTGAGAGACCTGTGTTCACAGTTTGTGGGATATTTTATTTACAGTTTGCAGCAAAATTATTAATGGTTCATGGATATTCACAGTTTGCGTACATTTTTATGAATGGTTTGCGGAATAATTCACGATTTGCAGCAGATTCACGTTTTGGGGTCAACAGTCTGCTGATGCTAACAGTCACCTGCAGTTGTTTGTTGTAGAGTTCAGCAAGTCTGAGATATGGCTCCTGAGGAATCCCAGCCCATTCTTCTTTGGCAAATCTCTCAAGTTCCTCCAGATTTCTTGGTCTTCTGGCATGGACCCTAGTCTTCAGTTCACCCCACAGATTTTCAATGGGATTTAAGTCAGTGCTTTGTGTAGGCCAGCCAGCAATGTTCACTTTGGTCTTCTGGAGACAGTTCTTCACCAGCAGCGCCTTATGTTTTGGGTTGTTGTCATGTTGGGAGACAAAGCTAAAAGACACAGAGGCGGAGCCCACATGCCCTCTGACAGTGGGGAGCAGAGCCCTGACGTACACACAGTGAAAAGCACCCAGCCAAATCACCAGCAGCTCCACCTCAGCTTCACCTGAAAACATTAAAAAAAAAACAGAAGCCAGCAGACCAGGGGCAAACTACAACAGGCGGCTTTTGATGGCTTTCAGTTGAGTGAGTATCTGAGAAATTGTTTAACAGCTGGACATGTTCCAACTTGTCCTTAAGGCTTCCAACGGAGGTGTTTTTCCTGTGGCGGTGCGCGGACCCGTCCGCACTTTCTTTCATTACAAAATCTCCTTTAACAGTGGAATGTCCGGATAAACTGCTGATCCCGACCTGTTCTGAAAGTTCTCTGTTCTGTCACGACGTCCTGGGTCAACAGAGGCTTAAATTTGGAAGCTTTCAGCTCGGAACAGGCAGACAGCGGCGGCTCAGGGCACGTCGCGACGTCCCGCTCCGTGGGCAGTCCTTAAAGCGACAGCAACAGTCCATAATCTCTCATCAGCCGTTAAAATTTTCATTTTCAATTTCTCGAATGGTGTCCACTTCGATGTGCCTCACAGTTTTTGAAAAAATTTTGATCAAGCACAGCGCCAGTCTCTCAGGAAGTTCTCAGACAAAGAGATTCCGACGGGAGGGGTGGACCACTCCTCACTCAAAGCCAGCCCACAGGCGAATGACGTAACCGACAGGCGTGAAAAAACTATATATATAACTAATATATATATACACACGCACATTGTATTCATGCGTCAGAGTCCCCAGGGCATTCTGCATGACAGTGTGCCTGAAGAGGGGGTGGGCCATTGCATGTACACGGCCAATAATCATGTCAGTTGAAACAGCGATTTCAATCAATCAATTCAATCAATTTTATTTATATAGCGCCAAATCACAACAAACAGTTGCCCCAAGGCGCTTTATATTGTAAGGCAAGGCCATACAATAATTATGTAAAAAACCCCAACGGTCAAAACGACCCCGTGAGCAAGCACTTGGCGACAGTGGGAAGGAAAAACTCCCTTTTAACAGGAAGAAACCTCCAGCAGAACCAGGCTCAGAGAGGGGCAGTCTTCTGCTGGGACTGGTTGGGGCTGAGGGAGAGAACCAGGAAAAAGTCATGCTGTGGAGGGGAGCAGAGATCAATCACTAATGATTAAATGCAGAGTGGTGCATACAGAGCAAAAAGAGAAAGAAACACTCACAAGAAGAACTTTAAATTCTATTCTAGAATTAACAGGAAGCCAATGAAGAGAGGCCAATATGGGTGAGATATGCTCTCTCCTTCTAGTCCCTGTCAGTACTCTAGCTGCAGCATTTTGAATTAACTGAAGGCTTTTCAGGGAACTTTTAGGACAACCTGATAATAATGAATTACAATAGTCCAGCCTAGAGGAAATAAATGCATGAATCAGTTTTTCAGCATCACTCTGAGACAAGACCTTTCTAATTTTAGAGATATTGCGTAAATGCAAAAAAGCAGTCCTACATATTTGTTTAATATGCACATTGAATGACATATCCTGATCAAAAATGACTCCAAGATTTCTCACAGTATTACTAGAGGTCAGGGTAATGCCATCCAGAGTAAGGATCTGGTTAGACACCATGTTTCTAAGATTTGTGGGGCCAAGTACAATAACTTCAGCTTTATCTGAGTTTAAAAGCAGGAAATTAGAGGTCATCCATGTCTTTATGTCTGCAAGACAATCCTGCAGTTTAGCTAATTGGTGTGTGTCCTCTGGCTTCATGGATAGATAAAGCTGGGTATCATCTGCGTAACTGAAAATTTAAGCAATGCTGTCTAATAATACTGCCTAAGGGAAGCATGTATAAAGTGAATAAAATTGGTCCTAGCACAGAACCTTGTGGAATTCCATAATTAACCTTAGTCTGTGAAGAAGATTCCCCATTTACATGAACAAATTGTAATCTATTAGATAAATATGATTCAAACCACCGCAGCACAGTGCCTTTAATACCTATGGCATGCTCTAATCTCTGTAATAAAATTTTATGGTCAACAGTATCAAAAGCAGCACTGAGGTCTAACAGAACAAGCACAGAGATTAGTCCACTGTCTGAGGCCATAAAAAGATCATTTGTAACCTTCACTAATGCTGTTTCTGTACTATGATGAATTCTAAAACCTGACTGAAACTCTTCAAATAGACCATTCCTCTGCAGATGATCAGTTAGCTGTTTTACAACTACCCTTTCAAGAATTTTTGAGAGAAAAGGAAGGTTGGAGATTGGCCTATAATTAGCTAAGATAGCTGGGTCAAGTGATTGCTTTTTAAGTAATGGTTTAATTACTGCCACCTTAAAAGCCTGTGGTACATAGCCAACTAATAAAGATAGATTGATTATATTTAAGATCGAAGCATTAAATAATGGTAGGGCTTCCTTGAGCAGCCTGGTAGGAATGGGGTCTAATAAACATGTTGATGGTTTGGATGAAGTAACTAATGAAAATAACTCAGACAGAACAATCGGAGAGAAAGAGTCTAACCAAATACCGGCATCACTGAAAGCAGCCAAAGATAACGATACGTCTTTGGGATGGTTATGAGTAATTTTTTCTCTAATAGTTAAAATTTTATTAGCAAAGAAAGTCATTACTAGTTAAAGTTAAAGGAATACTCGGCTCAATAGAGCTCTGACTCTTTGTCAGCCTGGCTACAGTCCTGAAAAGAAACCTGGGGTTGTTCTTATTTTCTTCAATTAGTGATGAGTAGTAAGATGTCCTAGCTTTACGGAGGGCTTTTTTTTTTTTCCAGGCTAAGTGAAGATCTTCTAAATTAGTGAGACGCCATTTCCTCTCCAACTTACGGGTTATCTGCTTTAAGCTGCGAGTTTGTGAGTTCTACCACAGAGTCAGGCACTTCTGATTTAAAACTCTCTTTTTCAGAGGAGCTACAGCATCCAAAGTTGTCTTCAATGAGGATGTAAAACTATTGACGAGATACTCTATCTCACTTAGAGTTTAGGTAGCTACTCTGCACTGTGTTGGTATATGGCATTAGAGAACATAAAGAAGGAATCATATCCTTAAACCTAGTTACAGTGCTTTCTGAAAGACTTCTAGTGTAATGAAACTTATTCCCGACTGCTGGGTAGTCCATCAGAGTAAATGTAAATATTAAGAAATGATCAGACAGAAGGCAGTTTTCAGGGAATACTGTTAAGTCTTTAATTTCCATACCATAAGTCAGAACAATATCTAAGATATGATTAAAGTGGTGGGTGGACTCATTTACATTTTGAGCAAAGCCAAGAGTCTAATAATAGATTAAATGCAGTGTTGAGGCTGTCATTCTCAGTATCTGTGTGGATGTTAAAATCGCCCACTATAATTATCTTATCTGAGCTAAGCACTAAGTCAGACAAAAGGTCTGAAAATTCACAGAGAAACTCACAGTAACGACCAGGTGGACGATAGATAATAACAAATAAAACTGGTTTTTGGGACTTCCAATTTGGATGGACAAGACTAAGAGTCAAGCTTTCAAATGAATTAAAGCTCTGGGTTTTTGATTAATTAATAAGCTGGAATGGAAGATTGCTGCTAATCCTCCGCCTCGGCCCGTGCTACGAGCATTCTGACAGTGTGACTCGGGGGTGTTGACTCATTTAAACTAACATATTCATCCTGCTGTAACCAGGTTTCTGTAAGGCAGAATAAATCAATATGTTGATCAATTATTATATCATTTACCAACAGGGGCTTAGAAGAGAGAGACCTAATGTTTAATAGACCACATTTAACTGTTTTAGTCTGTGATGCAATTGAAGGTGCTATATTATTTTTTTCTTTTTTAATTTTTATGCTTAAATAGATTTTTGCTGGTTATTGGTGGTCTGGGAGCAGGCACCGTCTCTACGGGGATGGGGTAATGAGGAGATGGCAGGGGGAGAGAAGCTGCAGAGAGGTATGTAAGACTACAACTCTGCTTCCTGGTCCCAACCCTGGATAGTCACGGTTTGGAGGATTTAAGAAAATTGGCCAGATTTCTAGAAATGAGAGCTGCTCCATCCAAAGTGGGATGGATGCCGTCTCTCCTAACAAGACCAGGTTTTCCCCAGAAGCTTCCAATAAAATGTTTGATGTCATCACAAATAAAAAATGAGTTACAAATAACTCACCAGTTTCTGTCCATTTTTATCCTGTACAAACCTTTTGTCATCATTAAATGTGTTGTCAATTGATCGTTGGCGGGTCTGTCGTAAATTTGTGTGCATGCTCAAAACTTTGAGCATCAGACAGATGGTTGCATATTTGTTTTGTGCTGTACTTGTTCATAGCTTGCCAGTGACATTAAGCTGCTTTCTCATGTCTGTAACAGAAAAAAAAACATAACAGCAGAATTCCCAACAGTTTGTCCACTCATTCCATCAGCATCTGAAATCCACCCCGTTGCTTGTGGAGTCCCAGAAGGGTCAGTTCTTGGGCCGACCCTTTTCAAAATCTACAGTGAGGCAAATAAGTATTAGATACACTGTTGAATTCACAAGTTTTCCCACCTACACAAAATGGAGGTCTGTAATTTTTATCTTAGGTACATTTCAACTGTGACAGACAGAATCCGAAAAAAAAAAAAAAGTCACATTGTATGATTTTTTTTAAAATAATTTGCATTTTATTGCATGAAATAAGTAAAATAGACTAATATTTGGTACAGAAACCTTTGTTTGCAATTACAGAGGTTATGACGTTTCCTTTAGTTCTTGAACGAGTTTGTACACAGCAGCAGGGACTTTGGTCCATTCCTCCATACAGATCTTTCAGGTTTAGAGTTTCGGCTCCCTCCAAAGATTTTCTGTTGAGTTCAGGTCTGGAGACTGGCTCGGCCACTCTAGGACCTTGAAATGCTTCTTACGGAGCCCCTCCTTAGTAGCCCTGGCTGTGTGTTTGGGGTCATTGTCATGCTGGAAGACCCAGCCATGACCCATCTTCAATGCTCTTACTGAGGGAAGGAGATTGTTTGCCACAATCGCATGATACATGACCCCATCCATCCTCCCTTCAATACGGTGCAGTCGTCCTGTCCCCTTTGCAGAAAAGCTCCCCCAGAGTATGTTTCCACCCCCATGCTTCACGGTTGAGACAGTGTTCTTGGGGTTGTTCTCATCCTCCAAACAGTGAGTGGAGTTGATACCAAAAAGCTCTATTTTGGTCTCATCTGACCACATGACCTTCTCCCATGCCTCCTCTGGATCATCCAGATGATCCCTGGCAAACTTCAAACCGGCCTGGACATGTGCTGGCTTGAGCAGGGGGACCTTGCTGCCCTGCAGGATTTTAAACCATGACGGCGTAATGTGTTACTAATGTAATCTTTGTGACTGTGGTCCCAGCTCTCTTCAGGTCATTGACCAGGTCCTCTTGTGTAGTTCTGGGTTTTTTCAAAATCATCCCTACCCCACAAGGCAAGATCTTGCATGGAGCTTCACACCGAGGGAGATTGCTAGTCATCTTGTGTTTTTATTTTCTAATAATTGCACCATCATTTGTTGCCTTCTCACCAAGCTGCTTGCCTGTTGTCCTGTGAGGAGCAGCTGGTCATGACCATTTTATGGTGAAACGATGTTCTTTCCACTTCCAGATTATGGTCCCACGGTGCTCACTGCCAACATTCACAAGTTTAGAAATCCTTCTATAACCAATCACCCATCAATATGTTTTGCAACAATAAGGTTGCAAAAATCTTGAGACCCCACTGCTTTTAACTACGAGATGTTTCTTGTGTGACACCTTGGTAATGAGACACCTTTTATAGGACATCAGTTGGGACTGAACCAGCTGATATTAATTTGCACTGACAAGGGGCAGGACTGCTTTCTAACGACTGATAGATTTTAGTTGGTGTCTTAGCTTTCCATGCTTTTTGCACCTCCCTTTTTTCAAGTGTTCAATATTTTTTCCCTGTGTCATTTCACATTATTACACAATTTATAGGCATCTATGGTTTAATTTCTTCATATGTGTGGATTACTTGGATTGTGACCAACATCCGGTAAAACTGTTATGTCAATTTAGAAATATATTTACTGAGAAAAATGGTGACATGTTCAGTACTTATTTTACCTGCTGCTGCGCGCACACACACACACACACACATATACGAGAGAGAGAGAGAGAGAGAGAGAGAGAGAGAAAATTGACAAATGTTTTGCATAAACACATCCAATTATCTCTTCTTGAAGATGGTTTACTGAAACTTTGTTAATTAGACGGGGGAAAGAAAACAAATGTACTAAAAATAAATAAATAAAATTTGGGGTCTACTCTTTTCCAAAACCTCTCCAAATGTAGTAACAACACTGAAGATGGGAACAATAATTTTCATCAAGTTTAATAAAAATGCAATTATTATAATAACCAACTACACTACAATTCATTTTTGCTTTCAAATGTTATGGCTCCACCTCTAATTGTGGTCCATATTAGAACCAACCTTCCAGGGTCATAAAAACCACGTTCATTTTGAAGTCATTTCTCTTCCAAACCAACATCATGACAAGTGAATCCACATCCTCTTTGGTTGCTGTATTTGAGAACTGGGTTTAGGTCCAAACGAACAACATTCTAGGAAAAGCTAAAAGAGATCATTCTCTTAGGAAAAACAGCTTTAAAGCTACATAAAATAGAACTGATTTGAAAAAATAGCTGTGTGATACTGAAAAGTGAAATTCACATCTTTTAGGGTGCAAAAAATTTTGTAAAATAAAATCTGCTTCAGAGTTGCTTCTCTGTGGCGTGTTTCTTCATGTGAATCCTGACATCTGCCTTGCGGTAGAAGGTTTTCCAGCACACCTGGCACCGGTGCGGCTTGGTCCCGGTGTGCTTTATGGAGTGATACCTCAGAGCCGACTGGTCCCTGAACTTGCGACCACACGTCTTACAACAGTAGGGTTTCTCTCCGGTGTGGATTCTCACATGGCGCAGCATATTGTGTCGGCAGGTGAAGGATTTCCCGCAGTTGGAGCACAGGAACGGTTTCTCCCCCGTGTGGATCCGCATGTGTATTTCCAGGTTTGCTCTGCTGTCAAAACACTTGCCACAAATGTCGCAAACTTTGCCACGTTTGTGAGTTTTCAGGTGACGTTTTAGGTTTTCTTCTGAATCGAAACGCATTCCGCAAACGCCGCAGAGGTCTGTGGAGTGGCATTTGACATGATTTACCAGTGACACAACGCTACCGCACATTTTCCCACACACGTCGCATATGGTCCGGAGCACCTGCTTTTTGGGAAGAGAGGGATTTGTGGTCAACTCCTGCGTGCTGCTGCCGTGTCCGTGCTCGGGTTTGGCGGCGCCCGTGTGAGTATGCATGTGGCGTTTAAGCGTGCTACAATCACTGAAGCATCTGCTGCAGATGATGCACTCGTACGGCTTCTCCCCCGTGTGCACCCTCTCGTGTCGCACCATGTTGTGGTGAAAACTGAAGGATTTTTTACAAACTCTGCAGCTGAAGGGTTTTTCACCCGTGTGGATCCTCACGTGCATGGACAGAGCTCGGGGGCCCACAAAACATTTACCACAAAAGCTGCAAATCTCTGCTTTCACGTGCGTTTTCACGTGGCTTTCAAAGCTCTCCTCCGTTGGGAAATTTTCCCCACAAACACCACAGACATCCTTGGAGTGGACGATCATGTGGTTCACTAAAGCAGTGTTGGCGTGAAAATTTTTCCCGCAGACTTTACAACAAATTGAGGTTTTCAACTTTTTAGCTGCACACGGTTTTTGAGCCACTGGTAAAGACGAGGTCTTGTGTTTTTTCCATTCGTCATTGCTGTCACTCTCATCGGTCGGGGACTCCTCGCTGCCCCTCCACTCCTCCTCACTGTCAACACAGTCCACTGGAGAAAACCTCAAAGAAGTCTTATCCTCCTGCTCCTCATAATCATCATCATTTGCATTTCTCTGCTTCTCCTCCTCCTCCTCATTGTCGTCGTTTAGATTTCCCTGCTCCTCATTCTCATCGTCATCATTTGCTTCTCTCTGCTCCTCCATCTCACAGACATCGTTTCGATTCCTCTCCTCCTCAGTATTTGCTTGACTCTGCTTGGCTGAACTGTCCGTCAGAGGATCTTCTGTCCCGACGTCGTCGCTCTGGTAACTGGATTCTTGAGTTGTGAACATGAATCTCGGGGTGCTGTCCTCCTCCACATGACTGCTGCACGGCTCCTCCTGACTCCTTTCAGGCTGTGGAGGCTTCTGTTCTGACTGGAAGTCCTCCTCCCAGACGGACAGAGTCAGCTGCGGCTGGTCTGCAGGAACAGAACAAAAAAACATCTCATGAACTTTGCTGAAGCTATGCTGCACAGACAGAGACGAGACAGACACAATATGAAGCGCAGCGTGTTACTCGGTATCTTTTGGAGGAGGACGTGATTCTCTGGGATGGTATCGGGACGTTTTATGCAGGGCCGGCTTTGTGACTGTTTGGACATCTTCAAACAGTGTGTCGCTGTAAAAACATCCCAGCTCACTGCAGAACAACTCATGCACGTCCACATTTGTAGCTACGCGTTTCTCTAGAAAATGAGTTATTTGGGGGCCATGCCTCAGGAGGAGGTATGGTTAGGGGTGAACAAAAATTAACATCACAGTATTTTTCACTTTTTGGACTGTGACTGTATTATATCACAATATTACTGGTTTTGCACTATGTGACCCCTTTAATAGTTATATTATTTCAAGAAGATGTTAGATTTTATTTTCAAATCTGGAAAAAATATCCATGAATCAAAGTGCGTATACACACACACACACATATATATATATATATACATACACACAAACACACAAACCTCTGTTTTTCCGCACAGACCTCTCTAACACTCGGTCCGTACTGTCAATGTCTTGATCTGATATTTTCGCATACAGACCTCATGCTCAGTTAATAATACATTATTAAGAACTGGTGTATGTAAACTTTTGATCAGGGTCATTTGGGTAGTTTCTGTTATGATTTAAAAAGAGTAAACACAGTAAACACAACCAAGTTTTGTGTTATTCATATTCTCTGAAAAATGTACACACACACACACACACACACACACACACACACACACACACACACACACACACACACACACACACACACACACACACACACACACACACACACACACACACACACACACACACACACACAGTAAAACGTATATAATGGATTCAGGTAAACCAGTGAATTTTGTCCATTGTAATCAAAATCTGCTATATGTATAAATCAGACAAAATCCATTATATGTATTTAACGTATTAGTTACAGTCTGGAGGCACCAAACGAATCCCCAACATCAATTAGTCTTATGTATTTCCTTGATTAAACGCCTGACCTTGAATAGGGGCCTGCCTCATTTAATCAATCAATCAATCAACTTTTTTCTTATATAGCGCCAAATCACAACAAACAGTTGCCCCAAGGCGCTCCATATTGTAAGGCAAGGCCATACAATAATTATGAAAAACCCCAACGGTCAAAACGACCCCCTATGAGCAAGCACTTGGCAACAGTGGGAAGGAAAAACTCCCTTTTAACAGGAAGAAACCTCCAGCAGAACCAGGCTCAGGGAGGGGCAGTCTTCTGCTGAGACTGGTTGGGGCTGAGGGAAAAAACCAGGAAAAAGACATGCCGTGAAGGGGGGCAGAGATCGATCACTAATGATTAAATGCAGAGTGATGCAAACGGAGCAAAAAGAGAAAGAAACAGTGCATCATGGGAACCCCCCACAATCTACGTCTAAAGCAGCATAACCAAGGGATGGTCCAGGGTCACCCGATCCAGCCCTAACTATAAGCCTTAGCGAAAAGGAAAGTTTTAAGCCTAATCTTAAAAGTAGAGAGGGTATCTGTCTCCCTGATCTGAATTGTTGAAATGTTGTCTGAAAAAAATAAACACCTGCCTTAAATAAGCACCAGCCATTATGTGCATTAAAAAGGATTACTTTTTATTTCTGGATCACCTCCACAATTCAGTGGAGTCTTCCATGCCCTAATATCTCTCTAGATCTGGATCACCTCCAAACTTCAGTGGAGTCTTCCATTCCCTAATATCTCTCTAGATCTGGATCACCTCCACAATTCAGTGGCGTCTTCCATGCCCTAATATCTCTCTGGATCACCTCCAGACTTCAGTGGAGTCTTCCATTCCCTAATATCTCTCTAGATCTGGATCACCTCCACAATTCAGTGGCATCTTCCATGCCCTAATATCTCTCTGGACCTGGATCACCTCCAGACTTCAGTGGAGTCTTCCATGCCCTAATATCTCTCTAGATCTGGATCACCTCCACAATTCAGTGGCGTCTTCCATGCCATAATATCTCTCTAGATCTGGATCAGCTCCATAATTCAGTGGAGTCTTCCATGCCCTAATATCTACCTGTGGTGGATATCAGGAAGGCTTTTTGCCTCATTAGCCCACAAGGAGGGTTAATGAGGCAAAACACCTTCTTGATATCTTTATCATGAATAGCAGATAGAGAGGAGCATAATCAAATCAAATCAAAATCAATTTTATTTATATAGCGCCAAATCACAACAAACAGTTGCCCCAAGGCGCTTTACATTGTAAGGCAAGGCCATACAATAATTATGTAAAACCCCAACGGTCAAAACGACCCCCTGTGAGCAAGCACTTGGCTACAGTGGGAAAACTCCCTTTTAACAGGAAGAAACCTCCAGCAGAACCAGGCTCAGGGAGAGGCAGTCTTCTGCTGGGACTGGTTGGGGCTGAGGGAGAGAACCAGGAAAAAGACATGCTGTGGAGGGGAGCAGAGATCGATCACTAATGATTAAATGCAGAGTGGTGCATACAGAGCAAAAAGAGAAAGAAACAGTGCATCATGGGAACCCCCCAGCAGTCTACGTCTATAGCAGCATAACTAAGGGATGGTTCAGGGTCACCTGATCCAGCCCTAACTATAAGCTTTAGCAAAAAGGAAAGTTTTAAGCCTAATCTTAAAAGTAGAGAGGGTGTCTGTCTCCCTGATCTGAATTGGGAGCTGGTTCCACAGGAGAGGAGCCTGAAAGCTGAAGGCTCTGCCTCCCATTCTACTCTTACAAACCCTAGGAACTACAAGTAAGCCTGCAGTCTGAGAGCGAAGCGCTCTATTGGGGTGATATGGTACTACGAGGTCCCTAAGATAAGATGGGACCTGATTATTCAAAACCTTATAAGTAAGAAGAAGAATTTTAAATTCAATTCTAGAATTAACAGGAAGCCAATGAAGAGAGGCCAATATGGGTGAGATATGCTCTCTCCTTCTAGTCCCCGTCAGTACTCTAGCTGCAGCATTTTGAATTAACTGAAGGCTTTTCAGGGAACTTTTAGGACAACCTGATAATAATGAATTACAATAGTCCAGCCTAGAGGAAATAAATGCATGAATTAGTTTTTCAGCATCACTCTGAGATAAGACCTTTCTGATTTTAGAGATATTGCGTAAATGCAAAAAAGCAGTCCTACATATTTGTTTAATATGCGCTTTGAATGACATATCCTGATCAAAAATGACTCCAAGATTTCTCACAGTATTACTAGAGGTCAGGGTAATGCCATCCAGAGTAAGGATCTGGTTAGACACCATGTTTCTAAGATTTGTGGGGCCAAGTACAATAACTTCAGTTTTATCTGAGTTTAAAAGCAGGAAATTAGAGGTCATCCATGTCTTTATGTCTGTAAGACAATCCTGCAGTTTAGCTAATTGGTGTGTGTCCTCTGGCTTCATGGATAGATAAAGCTGGGTATCATCTGCGTAACAACTGTAATCTATTAGACAAATATGATTCAAACCACCGCAGCGCAGTGCCTTTAATACCTATGGCATGCTCTAATCTCTGTAATGAAATTTTATGGTCAACAGTATCAAAAGCAGCACTGAGGTCTAACAGAACAAGCACAGAGATGAGTCCACTGTCCGAAGCCATAAGATGATCATTTGCCATACAATAATTACAGAAAAACCCCAACGGTCAAAACGACCCCCTGTGAGCAACCACTTGGCGACAGTGGGAGGGAAAACTCCCTTTTAAGAGGAAGAAACCTCCAGCAGAACCAGGCTCAGGGAGGGGCAGTTTTCAGCTGGGACTGGTTGGGTGTCGTTGGGGCTGATAATAAAACAATAAAACAAGTTTCACAGAAATCCACAGGGGGCGCACCGAGATATGGCCAAATGAAAATCGCCACATATCGTGTTCTTAACATAAAGAGAGCCACCTATGCAAAAGCGCCCTAACTAAGCCACCGCCATTTATGCAAATTTGGAAAGAACTTGTCCCAGTGTATCCAAATATACATAAATGAGCAAGGCTTATCCAAGACGCAGGCCCTGGGAGGGTCCCAAATGTAGCCCAAAATGCCAAAAGTTGTGATTTGAAGCACCACCTATAGGCGGCGCCCTCAGTTTGCCTTGAAAAATAGAATGCCAAATGGGAGAACTCCATCCATATATCCATATACCATAAGATCAATGAGGCTTACTGAGGGCACACACAGATATTCAAAGGTCAAAATCCACATTTTGACTATGTCACTGTTCTGGCCCCTTTAACCCTACCCTAAAAAGGGCTGTAATTTTCCGCCCAAAGGGCTCTTTGGATAAAAAAACGTAATTTTTGTCCCTTTGGACAATATATCTTCCCTACTGTGGCCTACTGAAACATGATATATCACCCCCTTCTATAAACCATTCCACAGTTACAGACCATGGCTCTTAATTCCAAGTTATCTTTTTAGATATGATTTTTTTTTAAATCAGGGTGTCCACAATCCTATTTTACACTTGCAAATGCATTTTGCGCTTTTGTTCATTTTTAAAAGGTATTATCTCAGCTAAAAAATACAGATATAAAGTTCAAATGTGGAATACACCCTATTTGGGCACCCCAGATACAGATACAGTAGTAAATTTCAAAAATGGGATACAGAGTTAATTTTTCATCACAAAATTGGCAGTATGTCCATTCTCAGAAAAAATTACAAAATTTCAAAGAGCTGTACTAAAGAAGGGATTCAATGGATAATCTTCATATTGTAGAATGCACATATCTGGGGTACGAGTTATATGTGTGTAAAACATTAACATTGTGGTCATAACTTGAAGGGTTTTTGAATTATTGACTCTTGAAAATTGAACATGATCACAGAATGTCAAAAATAGGCCTTTATGATTTGACCATGTGGGCATATGCTCAGCCACTTCATAATTTTTTTGTGGAGAGCATATTGATATACCAACTTTATGTCAAAATGTTTTTATCTAGCTCAAATGCCTTCATAGTGAAAAATTGCAAAGTAGCATAATATGGCGCGAACCAATTTTTAACCTGTACGAGTATTTGCATATTCAGAAAGAAATATATCAGCTCTGAATGGAAGCATAAAGCTCATATTTGGTATTTACAATATTTGGCACCCCAAAATAATGGATCAACTTTGAAAGATTACTGAGCTTATTTTTTCTTTTACGGCATCAGAAAATTAGCAATTCAGTCATCAACACAATTCTGTTACAAAGTTTTGAAGAGCTGTACTGCAACAGTAAATTCAGAGATAATTTTGATATTTCAGAATTTACTTTCTCTAAGTATTCATGTGTTATTCAGATCTCTGTGCAGACATTTGATATTGTGTGGATTCTGATGAGTGTTCAGTGTTTGTTGTAGTCAAGAGGTTTATTAGTTCCTAACAGTGCACATATTTAAATATTAGAGGTGCACCGATCAGGATTTTTTAGGCCGATCACCGATCACTGAAATTTTGATCGGCCGATACCAATCAAGTACATATTTGGATCATGCCCAAAATAAGAATATAGGTCTAATGTATATGACTATTTTTGCATTAAAACTTAATGATGAAAACAAAAAAACATGCATTCAAATAAAAACACTAGAATAAACTGCCAACTTTTGTTTTATTACACTGACTTTGTTCTACCAGCAAGCTTTTCTTTTCCCTTTTTCATGTTGCTCAGGTTACAGCCTACAGAACGTTGAGAATGTAAAATACAGCCCTCATTCTATGGGGTTAAAATTGTCTCATTAATATTTGTAAATGCACGCAGGGTGATCTACAAATAATCATTGATTTGCAAATGTGTTCAGATATCCACAAATGCAAATTTCGTATTTGTAACTTGTAAATTGGTCTTTGCAAATAATGTTGTATTTGCAAATATAAAACTTAATTTGTAAAAATAGATTTGTAAAACTGGAAATTGTATTTGTGGATCACCAATTACATGCATTCATCGCTTTCCTCTGTGACGTAATTTTGAGACATTCTTTTCACGAAATCCACAGATCCACAAACAAATGCCTACTGATTCACAAATACACACTCACGCACACTGGATATCCACTAGATGGCAGTGTGGTTCCATTCATTACACAGCAGTCTATTTAGATCTCTCAGCCATTTGACTCATTTTGACTTCTGATATGAGCTGGACGGACATGGACTACATTAGATGATGGCGACTGCTCTCCTTGTCCGTCCAGCTCATATCAGAAGTCAAAATGAGTTTACGTCACAGAGGAAAGCAAAAACAAAAATAAACAAAACGGTGTTTCATTTTGAAGTTATTAATTCAGACTAGACTATCATTCTAATTTGACTCATCAGAGAGCCGCGCAGCGTTTGGAGCTGTGTGAACAGAACGGAGGACGATTCTCATTTCTTTCTCGCAACAAGACAGGAGTCCCAGTTAGTAACTTTAATCTGCACAAACGTGACTCACGATTGACATATTCAGGGATGAAAGTGGTGAAAAACAAAAAAAGCTGAAACCCAAAATTACCCCCCAACACCACCCGCACGAAAATGTTTCAATTCTAGAAGCTCTGAAATGTAATCTGGGACTATTGCAGACAATAAACTGGAGTGAGTGCAGCATCCATTTAGGTGAGAAAAAACAAAACAACTTTCCTTATTCAAATTCATTCCAGTAGTATTCTGCTCTTACTAGGATGCAGCAGTTTTCTAGTTTGGCAGATAGTTCTGGAGGAAATCACTGAAGAAATTAACAAACTGAAAATATGGTTTGACTGAAACAAACTGTCATTAATCTTAAACAAGACAGGGATGAAATGGAGGTGTAAGAGACACTAGGTGTTCACAGGAAACACTTATTTCTATATGTATGTATTTATTTATTTATGTTCATTGTTAGTTGCTATTATATATTTTCTGTTGTGTTTCTATTCAGGTTCTTTTTGTCTTCCTCTAAAATTGTATATAATAAGCATTAGATTATTAATATATAAACAAAAATAAATTTAAGAAATATTACAATTTGAAAACAAATGCACCCGAACGTGATGAGAGCTGCAACTGCTTAATGCTAACTTTTAACATAGACATGCTAACGCGTTAGCATCGCTCCCGTTTTTAAGTTATAAAATACATCAACTGTTTCAGAAGACCATAACAGGTCGGTTTAACATAGAAAAGGTAAATAATACTCACAGACGTATGCTCTTTAGGGTTTTAGCGGGGGAAAATTAAGCGAAAGACAGAAAGAATAAACAAAGCAATAGATCGAAGCATTGCTTCAATCTGCGAACCACTGCTTCGATTGGTTCAAGGTTCAGAGCAAAGCCGTGCTGCAGAAAAGTTGATCACGACCCGCTGCAGGGTCTTTAATGAATGTAGAGAAATGATCATTTTCCTAACAAACACCCCCCAAAACAACTGTGCACTGTTGTGATCGGTCCTTTTGATCGGCGCATTTTGCCGATCACCAATCAAGGCGTGATCGGCCGATAATGATCGGTGGCCGATCGATCGGTGCACCTCTATTAAATATTCATTAGAGTGATGTCCTGGAGGAACATCACATCCAGACACAGGAACTGTTCCTGTGTCTGGATGTGTAATAAAATGTTAGTAAAAATCATACAACCCCTGGCAAAAATTATGGAATCACCGGCCTCGGAGGATGTTCATTCAGTTGTTTAATTTTGTAGAAAAAAAGCAGATCACAGACATGACACAAAACTAAAGTCATTTCAAATGGCAACTTTCTGGCTTTAAGAAACACTATAAGAAATCAAGAAAAAAGACTGTGGCAGTCAGTAACGGTTACTTTTTTAGACCAAGCAGAGGAAAAAAAAAATGGAATCACTCAATTCTGAGGAAAAAATTATGGAATCACCCTGTAAATTTTCATCCCCCAAATTAACACCTGCATCAAATCAGATCTGCTCATTGACATTGACCCTATGCCATGACATTGACCCTATGTGTCTTTTTGCAAGGAATGTTTTCACAGTTTTTGCTCTATGGCAAGATGCATTATCATCTTGAAAAATGATTTCATCATCCCCAAACATCCTTTCAATTGTCCAAAATATCAACATAAACTTGTGCATTTATTGATGATGTAATGACAGCCATCTCCCCAGTGCCTTTACCTGACATGCAGCCCCATATCATCAATGACTGTGGAAATGTACATGTTCTCTTCAGGCAGTCATCTTTATAAATCTCATTGGAAAGGCACCAAACAAAAGTTCCAGCATCATCACCTTGCCCAATGCAGATTCGAGATTCATCACTGAATATGACTTTCATCCAGTCATCCACAGTCCACAATTGCTTTTCCTTAGCCCATTGTAACCTTGTTTTTTTCTGTTTAGGTGTTAATGATGCCTTTCGTTTAGCTTTTCTGTATGTAAATCCCATTTCCTTTAGGCGGTTTCTTACAGTTCGGTCACAGACGTTGGCGTCAGTTTCCTCTCATTCGTTCCTCATTTGTTTTGTTGTACATTTTTCGATTTTTGAGACATATTGCTTTAAGTTTTCTGTCTTGACGCTTTGATGTCTTCCTTGGTCTACCAGTATGTTTGCCTTTAACAACCTTCCCATGTTTGTATTTGGTCCAGAGTTTAGACACAGCTGACTGTGAACAACCAACATCTTTTGCAACACTGCGTGATGATTTACTCTCTTTTAAGAGTTTGATAATCCTCTCCTTGGTTTCAATTGACATCTCTCCTGTTGGAGCCATGATTCATGTCAGTCCACTTGGTGCAACAGCTCTCCAAGGTGTGTTCACTCCTTTTTAGATGCAGACTAACGAGCAGATCTGATATGATGCAGGTGTTAGTTTTGGGGATGAAAATTTACAGGGTGATTCCATAATTTTTTCCTCAGAATTGAGTGATTCCATATTTTTTTCCTCTGCTTGGTCTAAAAAAGTAACCGTCACTGACTGCCACAATCTTTTTTTCTTGATTTCTTATAGTGTTTCTTAAAGACAGAAAATTGCCATTTGAAATGACTTTAGTTTTGTGTCATGTCTGTGATCTGCTTTTTTTCTACAAAATTAAACAACTGAATGAACATCCTCCGAGGCCGGTGATTCCATAATTTTTGCCAGGGGTTGTATATATGTTGTTATTAAAAGACTAGCAATAATATTACAGTGGAAAAAGCAGCAAGGTAAATGAGCACAATGGCAAGACATGCTTCAGATTTATATTTTAATACATAAGGATTTTTTATCCAGGCATATATGGGTTCGTTAGAGCGTTTAATCAGCTTGAATACAACTTACAAGACTTCATTTATAAAAATCCATCGACAATTATGATGACAGAAAAAAAAAAATCGCAGTAAATGAACAAAATGGCATATTTTCCCCAAATTTCTACACTTTAACATAAAACATTTTTTTTTCTACCCAGGCATGCATGGGTTCATTAGAAAGAGCAATTAAAGGGCTTTAAAACAAGCCTACATTTATTAAAATCTGTTAAGAAATAGCGACGCTAGTGCAAAAAAAGCGGTCAGTTTATTACTGATGGTCTGCACATCTCCACCCTTAGTAATGGCGCCTTCCTGTCCTGAGCGACGCTAATAGACTGAGGCGCGCGCGTCCATTCCAGTCTATATTTCCATGGTCCACAGGCCCAAAATTTTTTGAGGAGCTTAGCTTATCAGCTACAAAAAAAAAAAAAAAAAAACTTACCCTTAACTTAAGGGTAAGTTTAACCCTTAATTGGACTTATGCCAGCACTTTTTTAAAACGCTAGCTAAATCCTCAAGGTGTGACGGGGCCTTACTATGTTTTTATTTGCCCTCATAAGATGGCATCCACAAACTCCGGGCACCAAAAACTAACCAATGTCCACTCAGGACGGTTTGTTTGTCGCACTGTTCCTTTTAGAATGTGAAAATGTTGCAGTTTTAGACTGCACTCTGACCCCGAGCTAATGAACTGGAACGGTGCACCGGAAGTACTTACACAACACAAAGACTACTGACCTGGAACTGCAATCTGCTTTAGTATAATTTAAATTTATCTTTAAGTTCACGTCGTAAACAAATGCATCATATTGCATGTGACGGCACAAAGATGCGTTTCTGAGGTGAGGACGAACCTGAGACTTTGTTGACTTTGACTTCCGGTTGTAGAACCGCCTGCAGCAGAGTTCGCTGGCGGCACAGCGCCCGTTTGGACAGAATAATCTCTTCCTCGTAGCTCGCCAGAGTTTGTCTCACCGCCTCCACAATGTCGTCGGCGGCCGCAGAGAGCCGCTCACCAACAAGCACGCGAAGGAGCTCCAGACTGGACATGATGCACCTCCTCGAGGAGCAACACCACACACACTCACACGAGCAAGTCAAGTCAGCGCGTGTTCCGCTGACACCAACACCACATCCGGCGCCGCTTTCAAAATAAAGATGCTGGCGTATTACCGCCAGTAACGAGACAGGTTGCTGACAAAAATAAATACATTTAGAAAAAGGTTGTAGGACACCTTTCGACCACACACTCACCCAAAATTCTCTTCCCTGTCTGCAAAATCAGTCTTCCAATTCCTTCTTCATGGTTATTTTGTTGAAGCAGCTCAATCCCAAAAGCAACTTTGGTTTTCCTATGTGATATCCCTTAGAGGTGTCTGCCACCTACTAGATGGTTAGTGGATTACAAACAGCTATGGTAATATGCAGTTTGTCTGCTATCTGCTCAAACACTGAGTGCATTGTTTGCTCATGAGTTCAGTACTTCAAGTCACCATCAGCTAACAGGTTAAACTAGCTCCTGCAAGGAGAAACACAATGTGTGGGCAAATACTGAAGAAAATACAGCCAGTGGTGAAGTAATAATACCAGAATTAAAGGATAGACCGAATAGATGGCGCATGTTACTGGGGGTGGAGCCAGAACCTTTCATCAGTACAGCAAATTAGTGACGGCTACCTTGAAACACTGCTCTGAAACATTTGGAACCCTTTGAAACACCAGTGTTTCAAACACTGTTACCAGATTCTAGATGAGAAGAAAGATTTATAATACAATATACAAATAATGAATGTTTATGAGTTCAATGGTACAAATATTTCATGAGGTGAAATCTGGAACATACCATTCAATGAGGCAAAGCCAAGTTGAATAGTATGTTCCAGCTTTCACCAAATTAAATATCTGTTCCATTGAAAGAATGTAAAAACATTATTTGTTTTATATAACGGCTAAAATAGATCCTTGCCATTTGATATTTTATTAATTTATAAACAACAGAAAAGGGACTTACATTTTGGTTTCCTCTGTAATGTGTAGTCCAGTGATGCTGTGCACTGACTTCGGACTTCCATATAAAAAAGAAAAGACTTTGTGTAGCTCATCAGTCCAGCCAAAAATCACATCAGCGTTTCATGTGAACAGGTCTTCATGCATCCAGACGGCTTACAGCGGACTGGATTTTGTGTGTATGTGTGTGTGTTTGTGTGTATTACAAGAATTAGCAGCGTAGTTAGTTCAATCAAATCATTGTGTCGTTGTCCCCCGCGTGCACGCACGTGCACACAGACGCAACGGGCTCAGTCGACTGTGTACATCCTCAGTGCAGCAAAAAAAAAAAAAGTTCAGCTTTTGTTTTTTCTTCCTAACAGCCTCCAGACAGCACAGTGGATTTGTTTTGTGTGTGTGTCTGTGTGTCTCAATCAAATTATATCTTGGGAGAGTCGTTGTCCCCCGCCCCTGTGCACACACACTCTACCTGGTCGGTGCTTGTGCGTGTGTGTACAACCAAAAAAAGACTACATCCTCAGTGCAGTGAAAAAAAAATCACATCAGAAATGAGTCCAGATTTTCTTTCTTTCTTCCTGCTAACAGCCTCCAGACAGCACAGCGGATTTGTTTTGTGTATGCGTGCATGAGCATGTGTGGGCACGCGCACATGCGCGTGCACAAGCATGAGCACATGTGCATGCATTCACAAGGACATGTGCACACATGTGCGTGTGATCATGTGAGCGCATGTGCACGAGGACATGTGTGGGTGTGTGCAGAGTGCAATGGTACCAAACATATAGAACCAAATTTGCACTCTAAATGGAACCAAGCCACACTCTAAATGCAATGCAACACAAATGGGATGAATTAATCCATGTCATGTGACATACAAAGCACCAATCAAATGACAAGTATCCACTCAGCTGTTATATAATACAAAATGTATGAAACCAAATTTGCACGGTCAATGAAACACAATGACAAATGGGACGAATGATCCATATCGTGACATACAAACCATCAATTCTTTGGTGGTTTGACAAGGATCTATTCAGGTGTTATATAATATACATTTTTGAAAAGTGCATGCAATAGCCAATCAGAAAATGGATTATTCCATTTTGCTGGAAGCTGCTATAGTGACCATCTTGGTTTTGTAAAAATGAGCTTTTTTCCAGTATCTCGGCTTATACAGAAGATGATCTAGGGATTTTGATTCCAGTGGCTAAATACACATACATTTACAGGGCCAAGGAATGAAATGGTGCCAATTACAAAAAAAAAAAAAGTATATCATCATCCACACTTAACAATCCAAGATGGCCACTCATAAATGTGGTCACGGGGTATTGTGAAGTCCATCCGTCTGTCTGTGCTCAGGGTAAGTCCAGTCCTATTACTGCCAGGGTCATCAAATTCACCAGGAACATTCTTGGGACACAGTCCTTGGGCAAGTTGAAAGAGGGTTAATCTGGACCTATTCTAAGGGGTCAAAACGTCACATTCTTTCTACACACTCTTTCATTGATTACATGCTCATATGGCTGAGGGTGTTTTAACAATGCGTTATATTTGTTATTATCATTAGGATTATTTTCCTTTGTGCAGTTCTTCATGTGGTGTCCTTCTATTATGTGAAGTTTTATTTCAGTCCACCAACCAGCATAGGATGAGTTGCACCACCAAGGTTCATGAACAGTGTCATTCCTAAATTTTTGTTTGCAATCAAGAGAGTAATATTTTGATCATCACTAGCTGCTCGAGTCACCTCTCAAGCCCCGTCTCCAAAAGAGTCAAATGACCTCGTTTGAGCTTTTCAACACTTTATCTTTGGCTTGTGGACAAAACTGAACTTAAAGGCCCCTTCACACATAGTGGGAATATGTACAACTCCAGGGCAACGCCCGTCGGAGCAGCTGAAATGTGCGCACCGCGAAACATCACGCTGGTGCGACAGTTCATGCACGCGGGAACACAGTGCCCCCAGCTGCCATCACTATGCTGTAAAATGTGCAGAACACTGCCTTATATCAGGAAGCACATGGACATATTAAAAAAAAAAAAAGCAAAACAACAATGCACCATATAAAAACATCGCATTGTATGAAATCCCTCTCATCGAGCAGGCAATACAAATATGATCCTTCTGTTCCTCTGTAGATGACCCATGGTCACTGACGTACAGTCATGAAATCAGATGAATGAGAAGCAGTTCGCTCGTCTCATTCATGTCCACATCTGCTGGCACGTGTCCTGCCGGCCCACGTGCATTCATTCACAGATAGTCCAAGCTATACCTTTTCGGAATCTTTATGATCAGACAAATAATATGGAATACCTTTCAATATGACTGGAGCATTTTAAAATTTTGACTCTTGTGTAATTCTTCAATTGACCTTCTTGGCCGCCTATTGAACGTTCATGTGGCCACTCGGCATTTTTAAGAGTAATGTCTAGGCGTACGTGTGCCAAATTTGGTGCTTGCGTCACCATTTGAAGCATTTTTTCAGTTATCCGCTGCACTAGGTGGGAGTGAAGAGACGAAGCCCTCCAGAGATCTAAGAAAAAGAGCATCTTTTATTCAGCAGCTATGAATCATGGGACAGTGTGATGTGGAGGTGGTGCAGATCACACGCTGCCTTCATTCCCGCGCCAGAAGCCAGTCAGAGCAGTTTGGCTGTTACAAAGCATCAACTCTGCACGTGTTCCAGCGCGATGCAACGGCTGTGATGTTCAACGGGTCAAAAGACAAAGGAGTGTGTGCAGAGGCGGGGGCGGGATTTTCAAACATTTCCTCCTGATTGCACTTTAAATATTTTGTTGAGACGAGAGCTCGCTATGCAGAGCAAACCACAAATTCTAACCTTATCTGGAGTTTCAGTGTCAAGGTGACATGAAATGTGGCTAAAGTTAAAACTGCAGGGTGTAGATCCTACATCCTACAGAGTAGAATGTAGGACCTACACACACATTTAGTGGAGCAGAGAAGGATTTTCTTTCACCAAAACATTAAATCTAGGCTTGCATCTCAGATGTACCTTGTGGCAAATTGTAGCTGAACTTTCTTGTCTTCTTTTTAAGAAAATCCTCCTCTGTACCACTTCATCAAGAAGCTGTATAACTGGTGATACAAAATGCAAAACATGCACTATGCAAAATTTCTCCAATCACAGCCACAGAAGCCTATAAGTTCTCCTGGGTGTCTTGGTGGCTTTCCTCATTCTTCTTCTTGCATAGTCACTCAGTTTTCCCTTCCCACTGTCGCCAAGTGCTTGCTCACAGGGGGTCGTTTTGACAGTTGGGGTTTTTCTGTAATTATTGTATGGCTTTGCCTTGCAATATGAAGCGCTTTGGGGCAACTGTTTGTTGTGATTTGGCGCTATATAAATGAAATTGATTTGATTTGATTTTTGAGAACTGTCTACTCCACACAGATTTACCATAGAGTGCCATACTGTTTGTATTTCTTCATAATCAATGTAAATAAAGTTCAAGACATATTCAGTGACTTGGAAATGTCCATGTATCCTTCCCCTGACTTGTCTGAAGACAACTGGCAATAAAACTGATTATTTACAGGTATTATACCAAAGCGTTCCATTACTTATGCAACCCATCATCTTGGCTTTTATATTTTTAATTAATTTATATCAAGTTGTAGAGATTTGCTTTGAGTTTAAGGAAGATAATTTTAGAATTTTTGGTATCGAGAAGCCTGATTTACTTTTTGTATTTGAAATGGCATAATCAAAGAAAAATTTGTGAAATACCAAGTGGCCCAATACTTTTGGAGGGCACTGTAGTCCTTAACGTAACACAAGGCAAGAGAACATGAATCCATGTCAGCAAATAAGCAAAAGCATGGTTTGTGTTGCGTATAAATCAGCATCACGACAGTTTTATGCAGCCATGCGCTTATGTCCATGCCCACATTGAGGAGGTTGTAATGTAAAATGACAGCCTGAGTCCAGCCGTGCTAGAACTGTGTACGGTGGAACCTCAATTTAAGAACTTTTTTTTTTTTTTTAAACAAAAAGTACATCACTTTTCGAACAAACTTTTGGTTCAGGAACACCTTCGCTGTAGTAGGTGGTGGTAACGTGCTGTGTTGGGTCACAATCCCCCACTAAACTTGAAAGAAGCAGCAGCAAGAAAGTCCATCTTTGGATGTTTATTAAATCATATTTTTGTGGTTCTAATGGTTTACTTTGTTATGGGCATTAAAAGTTATGAGCTATGTATTTTTTCCAGTAATCATACATTAACTAGGTTTAAGGATATGATTCCTTCTTTATGTTCTCTAATGCCATATACCAACACAGTGCAGAGTAGCTACCTAAACTCTGTAAGGGAGATAGAGTATCTCGTCAATAGTTTTACATCCTCATTGAAGACAACTTTGGATGCTGTAGCTCCTCTGAAAAAGAGAGCTTTAAATCAGAAGTGTCTGACTCCGTGGTATAACTCACAAACTCGTAGCTTAAAGCAGATAACCCGTAAGTTGGAGAGGAAATGGCGTCTCACTAATTTAAAGATCTTCACTTAGCCTGGAAAAAGAGTCTGTTGCTCTATAAAAAAAAAGCCCTCCGTAAAGCTAGGCCATCTTTCTACTCATCACTAATTGAAGAAAATAAGAACAACCCCAGGTTTCTTTTCAGCACTGTAGCCAGGCTGACAAAGAGTCAGAGCTCTATTGAGCTGAGTATTCCATTAACTTTAACTAGTAATGACTTCATGACTTTCTTTGCTAACAAAATTTTAACTATTAGAGAAAAAATTACTCATAACCATCCCAAAGACATATCGTTCTTTGGCTGCTCTCAGTGATGCCGGTATTTGGTTAGACTCTTTCTCTCCGATTGTTCCGAGTTATTTTCATTAGTTACTTCATCCAAACCATCAACATGTTTATTAGACCCCATTCCTGCCAGGCTGCTCAAGGAAGCCCTACCATTATTTAATGCTTCGATCTTAAATATGATCAATCTATCTTTGTTAGTTGGCTATGTACCACAGGCTTTTAAGGTGGCAGTAATTAAACCATTACTTAAAAAGCCATCACTTGACCCAGCTATCTTAGCTAATTATAGGCCAATCTCCAACCTTCCTTTTCTCTCAAAAATTCTTGAAAGGGTAGTTGTAAAACAGCTAACTGATCATCTGCAGAGGAATGGTCTATTTGAAGAGTTTCAGTCAGGTTTTAGAATTCATCATAGTACAGAAACAGCATTAGTGAAGGTTACAAATGATCTTCTTATGGCCTCAGACAGTGGACTCATCTCTGTGCTTGTTCTGTTAGACCTCAGTGCTGCTTTTGATACTGTTGATCATAAAATTTTATTACAGAGATTAGAGCATGCCATAGGTATTAAAGGCACTGCGCTGCGGTGGTTTGAATCATATTTGTCTAATAGATTACAGTTTGTTCATGTAAATGGGGAATCTTCTTCACAGACTAAAGTTAATTATGGAGTTCCACAAGGTTCTGTGCTAGGACCAATTTTATTCACTTTATACATGCTTCCCTTAGGCAGTATTATTAGATGGTATTGCTTAAATTTTCATTGTTACGCAGATGATACCCAGCTTTATCTATCCATGAAGCCAGAGGACACACACCAATTAGCTAAACTGCAGGATTGTCTTACAGACATAAAGCCAATGGATGACCTCTAATTTCCTGCTTTTAAACTCAGATAAAACTGAAGTTATTGTACTTGGCCCCACAAATCTTAGAAACATGGTGTCTAACCAGATCCTTACTCTGGATGGCATTACCCTGACCTCTAGTAATACTGTGAGAAATCTTGGAGTCATTTTTGATCAGGATATGTCATTCAAAGCGCATATTAAACAAATATGTAGGACTGCTTTTTTGCATTTACGCAATATCTCTAAAATCAGAAAGGTCTTGTCTCAGAGTGATGCTGAAAAACTAATTCATGCATTTATTTCCTCTAGGCTGGACTATTGTAATTCATTATTATCAGGTTGTCCTAAAAGTTCCCTAAAAAGCCTTCAGTTAATTCAAAATGCTGCAGCTAGAGTACTGACGGGGACTAGGAGAGAGCATATCTCACCCATATTGGCCTCTCTTCATTGGCTTCCTGTTAATTCTAGAATAGAATTTAAAATTCTTCTTCTTACTTATAAGGTTTTGAATAATCAGGTCCCATCTTATCTTAGGGACCTCGTAGTACCATATCATCCCAATAGAGCGCTTCGCTCTCAGACTGCAGGCTTACTTGTAGTTCCTAGGGTTTGTAAGAGTAGAATGGGAGGCAGAGCCTTCAGCTTTCAGGCTCCTCTCCTGTGGAACCAGCTCCCAATTCAGATCAGGGAGACAGACACCCTCTCTACTTTTAAGATTAGGCTTAAAACTTTCCTTTTTGCTAAAGCTTATAGTTAGGGCTGGATCAGGTGACCCTGAACCATCCCTTAGTTATGCTGCTATAGACGTAGACTGCTGAGGGGTTCCCATGATGCATTGTTTCTTTCTCTTTTTGCTCTGTATGCACCACTCTGCATTTAATCATTAGTGATCGATCTCTGCTCCCCTCCACAGCATGTCTTTTTCCTGGTTCTCTCCCTCAGCCCCAACCAGTCCCAGCAGAAGACTGCCCCTCCCTGAGCCTGGTTCTGCTGGAGGTTTCTTCCTGTTAAAAGGGAGTTTTTCCTTCCCACTGTAGCCAAGTGCTTGCTCACAGGGGGTCGTTTTGACCGTTGGGGTTTTACATAATTATTGTATGGCCTTGCCTTACAATATAAAGCGCCTTGGGGCAACTGTTTGTTGTGATTTGGCGCTATATAAAAAAAGAATTGCTTGATTGATTGATAATTTAAAAAAAAAAAAAACCATACATTGTGATTTCTGGATTTTTTTTTTTTTTTTTTAGATAATGTCTCTCACAGTGGACATGCATCCAAGATGAAAATTTCAGACCCCTCCATGATTTCTAAGTGGGAGAACTTGCAAAACCGCAGGGTGTTCAAATACGTATTTTCTTCATTGGATGTTCTCCAATGTATGTTTGTCTATCTTGATTATTTTTTGGAATGTAAACATCCTGGTGTTAAGTAACAGCACAAGCTGTAGTGTGCACAGGTGCTACACCAAGTTCCTCTCAACTGTTAAATCTGCCCCCAGAGAAACAAGAAAGGGACTTGACTGGTGCAACTTATACTCTGGAAAATACTGTATCAACCTGAAACTAATACCAAAGTCTATTTCAAAGCATTCCGATCAGAAAAAAGTCAAAAAATGTGAGCATCTGCAGTCTCTTGCCCACGACCTCGATACTTTGACCTTTGAACCATAATTATGACTAATATTTTTCTCAACACTAGTCAGACGTGCCATCTTTCACAATGACAGACGTGTGAAATACAGACTATTCTGCAAACGCTGAGATAGGCGCAACTCACTGCACTGCAGCAAAATCAGAACAGGACAAACAGACAGGCAACACACTGAACCTTTGCAAACTTAAAAGCAGACGTGGGCTTTTCTCCACCTTCTGAAGGCTTCAGATTTATTTTTCCAATAAAATTCTGTGAGCAGTATCACAGTATCAGCCCCGGCACCGTGTCTACCTGTGAGGTTACACCATTTACTCCACACTGTTGTATTTAAAGTATTTATTGCTGTTTTGACACATTTAGTTGCAGTTTTAAAAAGTGTTGTTTATAAATGTAACACGTGTCCATGCCACAGACCATAAAACCAGATGGAAACATCTCACTATGTCATGATTTATAAAGTTCTACTCAAAGCAGCGATGAACAGTCTACAGCACCACCTGTTGGCTCTGCTGCCACCAATCTGGTGTCAGATATCACTGGAATGATAGCGGCATTGGAATGATATTGAACATGGTGGTAGCGTCCGTACCCTCACTAATTTGTGCGACTTTGCAAATGGTAGTGGCGTCCATCGGTTTTGATGATCTTTGGCCGATGCAAAAGTGAGCGCACGACTGAACGACAAAGAAAAAAGCCGCACCGGCTACCATCACTTATAATGAGCAGATTTAATTCAGAACATTCCAGGAGTCTCAAACCTCTGCCGCAGCATGAATCTTAATTTCTACTGTACGCTCACGCTTGTGTACATGTGCACATTGTTGCAGGGAAGTGATGAGAGCATCTGTGTGCAAGTGTGCGTGTGTCACACAGCACCCGAGTTTGGGTGGAGCTTTCTGTACAGGCCCTCCTGCAGAATTAGCTTAGACTGGTGGAGGGGTGTGTGTGTGTGTGTGTGTGTGTGTGTGTGTGTGTGTGTGCGCACGTTTTGGTGAAAAACCCAAATAGAGAAGTTTAACAGTTATATGTGAAATTCTAAACCTGAAGAGACAGAAGAAGAGAGACAAAGAACGAAGAGGAGGCATCAGCTCCCAAAATACTTCTCTTTCAAACTCTGGTGTCAAAAACAAAAACCCCTTTGGTCTTCCTCTTTAATTCCTCAAGAGTTAAACACACTACCCCACCCCCCACCCCAAACACCGTGCTTGGTTTGTCTTCCTAATATAGATTTAGAAAAACGCCTCCACAGTTAAAAATGATTGTTAAATACAGGCTGAGTGGTATCCATAGCAACAAGCATCAGTGGCTGGCAGAGTGAAGCAGGGCTGCGAACAGACGATGTTGTGTAATTCCACTTTAAACCTCACGGTGATCATCACATTTCATGCAGGCGTTTGTTCTGTTAAGATGCAGCGTGCATGTTCCGGTTCACTGCACACGAGGGGTCTTAAGACCTGGGTCGGGGCCACATGTGGTATGAGTCGGCCTTCTAGTGCAAAAATCTAACAACAAATCAAAGATTATTTGTCAATAAATAAATGATTTTAACTACCAAAGTACAACATGTTGAGACACAGTAGCCAGCTGAAGACTAACTGGTTTTTAGTGTTTTGCTCTTTAGCTTATTGCCCCCCTCCCCCCCCCCCCAAAAATAAAACTTCAGCGTGTAGAGAAATAAAGGATGAAAGAGGGGGAGAAGAAAAATAAAAGTTGATTATTAGAAGTGAAGAACTGATCTGGAGCTGAGATTTGTGGTGCATGGTATCCAACAGTGTGCACGTGAAGAATTCTGTACATGTAGTTAACACTGGCAGACGTGTTGCCTACGTGAAGCTGTCTCAAAGGTTCTCCAACCACGTGTGCCACCGAGTCCACGCAGTTAATCTGAACGCAGATTTTCTGTACATCCATCTTCCATTCTGTCCAACATCCATCTCCACCGGGGGCACCGGCAGTTAGGATATTTTGCAGTTGTTGCGGGTACAGTTCTGCGGGGGGCTCTGTGGGGGGCGGATAGACTTGGATCGCTTCAGGCTGTTGCCTTTGGAGCTGCCGGTCGGGTTAGCCAGCGAGTAGGAGCGTCCGTGCATCATCACGGCGTTCATGCCGTTAGCCATGGAGAAGGATTTGAGGTGTGACTTGATGGCGACGGGCAGCGGGAGCTTGTCGATGAGGTGAACTGGTGTACATGACACGATGGCCCTGCAGCAAAGGTCCTGAAGGCTGAAAACTGCAGGGAGACAAGAAGGAGGTGAACCAAAACTAGTGGGTAAAAAATGACCTTCACTCTGATTAGAGGACAAGACTAACCAGCACCATTTATGGTACATATTTCAATTGCTATTTAACATAAGCCGAGCGGAGTCACGTGATTTGGTTGCAGCTCTGTTCAGCCCTGTGGACGTTCCAGGGCAAACGAGAAAGATACTGAACGTTCACTGTAGGGACGCAAAGGTTCAGTGCAGACAGTTATACAGGGAACAAAAATAGAATGCAGAATGAGATCTTTTAGGACACCTCGGACTAACAATCCACAGCAGCCAGAGAGGATCTGCCTGCTTCATTTAAATCAGTGGTACAGAAAAACCTGAGCTTCCCACTGAACTACGAGAGGTGATCGGATGAGGACGGCGCTGCGCGGGAGTTATAAGGTGCGGAAGTGCTCACTCAAAATCATCTGTCACTTTTCTTTTGTCGCCACTCCATAGCAGTCGCTCACAAACTCCCTGAGGGATTCACAATCACTCATAATTCTCCCTCTGTCACCACCACCCACTTCCACTCCATACACTCACTGTCAGAGGAGCAAGCTGCACGGGGCTGCACTTCACTTTTCCCACATTTTATGTTACAGCCTTATTCAAAAATAGATGAAACTCTTTTTCCTCAAAATTCTACACACAATACCCCATAATGACAATGGAATTTTTTTTTTTTTTTTTTTTTTTTAAATTTTGACAGTCACATGTAGATAAGCATTCACAGCTTTTGCTATGAAGCTCAAAATTGAGCTCAGGTGCATACTGTGTCCACTGATCATCCTTGAAATGTGTCTACAGCTAATTGGAGTCCACCTGGGGTAAATTCAGTTGATAGGACATGATTTGGAAAGACACACACCTGTCTACATATAAGGTCCCACAGTTGACAATGCATGTCAGAGCACAAACCAAGCATGAAGTCAAAGGAATTGGCTGTACACCTCAGACAGGATTGTTTCGAGGCACAAATCTGGGTTAAGGATACAGAAATAGTTCTGCTGCTTTGAAGAGTCCAATGAGCACAGTGGCCTCCATTGTCCAAAAATTGAATCCACCAGGACTCTTCTTACAGCTGGCCACCCGTCTAAACTGAGTGATCTGGGGTGAAGGACCTGGAGGAAACCAGGCACCATCCCTACAGTGAAGCATGGTGGTGGCAGCATCACACTGTGGGGATGTTGTTCAGTGGCAGGAACTGAGAGACTAGTCAGGATTGAGGGAAAAATAAACGTAACACTGTACAGCATCACCCTGGATGAAAACCTGCTCCAGAGCACTCTTGACCTCAGAGTGGGGTGACGGTTCATCTTTCAGCAGAGCAATGACCCTAAACACACAGCGAAGATATCAGTGAATGTGATATCTCTGTGAATGTCCTTGAGTGGCCCAGCCAGAGCCCAGACCTGAATCTGATTGAACATCTCTGGAGAGATCTGAAAATGGCTGTGCACCGACACTCCCCATCAAACATGATGGAGCCTGAGAGGTGCTGCAAAGAGGAATGAGCAAAACTGCTCAAAGATAGGTGCACCAAGCTTGTGGCATCATAGTCAAGAAGACCTGAGGCTGTAACTGCTGCCAAAGGTGCTTCAACAAAATATTAAGCAAAGGGTGTGAATACTTACAGTAGTGTTCAGAATAATAGTAGTGCTATGTGACTAAAAAGATTAATCCAGGTTTTGAGTATATTTCTTATTGTTACATGGGAAACAAGGTACCAGTAGATTCAGTAGATTCTCACAAATCCAACAAGACCGAGCATTCATGATATGCACACTCTTAAGGCTATGAAATTGGGCTATTAGTAAAAAAAAGTAGAAAAGGGGGTGTTCACAATAATAGTAGCATCTGCTGTTGACACTACAAACTCAAAACTATTATGTTCAAACTGCTTTTTTAGCAATCCTGTGAATCACTAAACTAGTATTTAGTTGTATAACCACAGTTTTTCATGATTTCTTCACATCTGCGAGGCATTAATTTTGTTGGTTTGGAACCAAGATTTTGCTGGTTTACTACTGTGCTTGGGGTCATTGTCTTGTTGAAACACCCATTTCAAGGGCATGTCTTCTTCAGCATAAGGCAACATGACCTCTTCAAGTATTTTGACATATCCAAACTGATCCATGATACTTGGTATGTGATATATAGGCCCAACACCATAGTAGGAGAAACATGCCCATATCATGATGCTTGCACCACCATGCTTCACTGTCTTCACTGTGAACTGTGGCTTGAATTCAGAGTTTGGGGGGTCGTCTCACAAACTGTCTGCAGCCCTTGGACCCAAAAAGAACAATTTTACTCTTATCAGTCCACAAAATATTCCTCCATTTCTCTTTAGGCCAGTTGATGTGTTCTTTGGCAAATTGTAACCTCTTCTACACGTCTTTTATTTAACAGAGGGACTTTGCGGGGGATTCTTGCAAATAAATTAGCTTCACACAGGTGTCTTCTAACTGTCACAGCACTTACAGGTAACTCCAGACTGTCTTTGATCACCTGGAGCTGATCAATGGGTGAGCCTTTGCCATTCTGGTTATTCTTCTATCCATTTTGATGGTTGTTTTCTGTTTTCTTACATGCGTCTTTTTTTTTTTTTGTCCATTTTAAAGCATTGGAGATCATTGCAGATGAACAGCCTATAATTTTTTTGCACCTGCGTATACGTTTTCCCCTCTCCAATCTACTTTTTTAATCAAACTACGCTGTTCTTCTGAACAATGTCTTGAACGTCCCATTTTCCTCAGGCTTTCAAAGAGAAAAGCATGTTCAACAGGTGCTGGCTTCATCCTTAAATAGGGGACACCTGATTCACACCCGTTTGTTCCACAAAATTGACGAACTCACTGACTGAATGCCACACTATTATTGTGAACATCCCCTTTTCTACTTTTTTTACTAATAGCCCAATTTCATAGCCTTAAGAGTGTGCATATCATGAATGCTCGGTCTTGTTGGATTTGTGAGAATCTACTGAATCTACTGGTACCTTGTTTCCCATGTAACAATAAGAAATATACTCAAAACCTGGATTAATCTTTTTAGTCACATAGCACTACTATTATTCTGAACACTACTGTATATATATATATATTTTTAGGAAATTTGGAAAAAAAACACCTTTTTTCATGTTGTCATTATGGGGTGTTGAGAGTTGAATTTTGAGGGGAAAAAATGAATTTCATCCATTTTGGAATAAGGCTGTAACATAACAGAATGTGGACGAAGTGAAGCACTTACAGATGCACTGTACGAGGTCTATTAGACAATAAACCGACCCTTTTATTTTTTTTTTTAACTATATGGATTTGAATGACGTGCGATTACACCAATCATGCTTGAACCCTCGTGCGCATGCGTGAGTTTTTTCACGCGTCGGTGACGTCATTTCCCTGTAGGCAGGCCTTGAGTGAGATGTAGTCCCGCCCTCTCGGCTGAATTCCTTTGTTTCACACGCTGCTCCAGACAGCGCGCGTTGCTTTATCAACATTTTTTCTGGACCTGTGAGGAATATCCGAGTGGATACTATTCGAGAAATTAAGCTGGTTTTCGGTGAAAAGTTTAACGGCTGATGAGAGATTATGGAGTGTTTCTGTCGGTGTAAGGACTTCCCACAGAGCGGGACGTTGCGCAGCGCTTCCAGGCGCCGTCGTCGGCCTGTTTCGACCTGAAAACATCCTAATTTAAGGCTTAATTCACCCAGGACGTCGTGAGAGAACAGAAGATTCAGAAGAGGCCGGCATGAGGACTTTATGCGGACATTCCACTGTTTAAGGACCTTTTTTAATGAAAGACGTGCGCGCAAATTCGCCGAGTCGTTTCCGTGACGACTCGGCGATCTGTGTGCGCAGCGACAGGAAAAACACCTCCGTGTTGAAAACCATTTGTAAAATTCAGGCGGCTTTTGATGGCTTTCAACAAGTGAGTAACTGAGAAACTGTTTAACAGCTTGGGCATGTTCCAACTTGCCCGTTAAGGTTTCCAACGGAGGTGTTTTTCCTGTCACAACCCCCCGTGGTCGGGTGCGGCCCGACATGCGACTCTGCCCGCACGTTCTTTCATTACAAAATGTCCGTTAACAATGGAATGTCTAAATAAACTCCTCATGCCGACTTCTTCTGAAAGTTCTCTGTTCTCTGACGACTTCCTGGGTCAACAGAGCCTGAAATGTGGAAGTTTTCAACTTGAAACGGCGAGACGCTGCCGCCTCGAAGCGCAGATCGCCGTCAGGCGCCGTGGGCCATCCTTACGGCAACATTACCAGACCAAAATCTCTCATCAGCCGTTAAAATTTTTACCGAAAACCAGCTGAATTTATCGAATGGTGTCCACTCAGTTGTGCCTTACAGTTTTGAAAAAATTTTGATCAAACAAAGCAGCAGTCTGAGCCATTCCTAAACAATGAAAAAAACGACGAGAGGGTGGGCAACTCCTCACTCAAAGACTGCCCACAGGCGAATGCCGTAACCGACAGGCATGAAAAAACTCTCGCATGCCCACGATGGTTCAAGCATGTCTGATGTAATCACACGTGATTCAAATCCATATGGTTTTTGAAAAAAAATAATAAGGTCGGATACTTTTCTAATAGACCTCGTAATTCTGTGGCCTTTTAATTTGAGATTATACAGCAATTCTAAAATGATTGCACAAAAATATCAATGATTTTTTTTAATACAAAGTCAAGGCAATAGCAGGAAAAGGCCAAGGGCTTAGTGCTTTTTACAATCACAATATAGATTCTGTATTCGGTAATCACAAGGTTAAATGGCAGGTTTGTCATTCCAAAAGCACTTTTGACATAAAGGCCTGTAACTAAATCTATTGTGCGTGTGGGTGCACACTTTATTGGCTATACGCACCTCGGTTAGGCCTCCAGAACTTCTCCATGCCGTGTCTCATCAGGACGATACGTGACAGCTCTGTGAAGGACTCAATGACGTTGAAGTTGCACAGAGGGCTGACCTCGAAAAACGTCATGCAGTTCTTCTCAGCGTATGTTCTTGCCTGCTCTGTAGGAACTTGTCGTTTGAAGGCCAGATGCAGACGGTTACCTACAAGGATCCGAGGCACACCTGGGGCATGCTGGGAAGATAAACAGAAGCACATATGTAGACTGTGCTTTGTTGATACATCTTAATATCTAGCGTTTGGGCCAACATTTAAAGAATGCACATAACAGGGTTATATTAAAATATCAGAAGCATTCATTGTTCTTCATGTATTCTTCATGAAAGCACTTAATCATTGACACCTACTCAAACGTGCCCTGCAACGTGTCCCTTAGCAGGGTGTCAGAGCACTCTGTTTATATGACACACTAACATTTTTAATGCTGTGTAGGTTGATGCTGCATAAGGCGAGGCAGAGACGGGAACATGTGAAAAGATTCAAACAATGATGATGACTGTGTTTCTCAGCCACTGGTTTTCCATGTGGTGGCTCGCCACAATGCAAGTGTAGAAATGATTTTAAATGGGTCAAATTGTATTTAATTTCAGAGCTGTGTGCAGCACAGGAGCCCTTCCTCTCTGGGCGCACTCTGAATCAAAATTTGAACAGGTAAAGGAGGAAGGACTGTGAAACAGTCACAAAACAAAAGAAGCAGCAGCAAGGATGGTTGGTTTAGAGAAGACGGCTCGTTGAATAATTCCAGAGTTTACAAACAGCATCATCAACAGCTATGCACAAATTTGTACAAAATAGATGCATTAAAGTTAAATATTATTAATTAAGGAAACTATATTACAGTAGAATTACAGTAGAATCACAGAGAAACACACACACACACACACACACACACACACACACACACACACACACACACACACACACACACACAGCAGCATGTGAACAGGATCCTGGATGCTATCTGGGATGTGATCAGTGTGACAGACACACTCGTGTGTGTGTGTGTGTGTGTGTGTGTGTGTGTGTGTGTGTGTGTGTGTGTGTCCGAAACGTTACAGCAGCTCCCACCACAAATAAAATATAAATCTGCTGCAAACACTAACCCAGCGGGGGATTGTTTCTAATTCAGCTTCTTTGATTCACTGACATTTTTCCAGCTCAGCTCCTGTGGCTCAGATCACTTTCCATTCCTCTCCATCTGCACCACCACAGGATGGCAGAGACAACACAGCAGCTTCGTCTCTTTCACTCTTCCTGTCTATCCCCAAACGGCATTTCCTCCCTGCCTGTCATCACTCACAGTCTCTCTGCCAACACAAACCCTTTTTTTTGGGACTGAGCCTGTCAGCAGCAGCAAACAGAGGCAGCACCAGCAGTGTTGGTCCTGGAAAAAAGCAGCAGCTGACTGTGTGCACGTCAGTATGCAGGATGCGCTTTTGACCGTGTGCAGTCTTGTACAGTGTTGGGTGTTTAATACTCTGTATGGGCAGAATTGTTGCCCAGAATAAGTTAAAAGAAATATCTACTTTTATTTATTTATTTATTTTTTAAAGCAAAACAAAGCAGCTTTTCCTTTTTACCACATTTCTCTCTGCTTGTTTGTGTAATGGATGTGATTTGCCAAATAACAGCTCAGAATGAAGAATTTATTTTGTTGGAGGGGTGTCAGTGCAGTCAATTGCAACTAGTTATTTTCCTGACAACATGAGTGAATGTGGTGTGGGTGAACTCGCGTTAAAATTACAAATGTGTCCGCTTCAACTAAATGGTGATTAGTGTCAACAAGCAAAAACACATTATTAGCACAAAGATGCTGAAAGTGTAAATTAACACATGAAATGATCTTGTCTATATATTAATAGCGAAGTGGCCTCTGTGTATGTGTAACTGTGATACGGAGAAACCGGAGAGAGCTGACATTTACTATATGGTATGCTTATGTATTCTGGGTCAAGGATGAACGCCACCAAAACGGGAAGTTGATAGGACAAATATTGTTGGAGAAATTAGGGATATTACGTGACAATAGTGAACAATGGATGTTGATATCACCATTAATCAGTCTCTGGTAACCAAACAAGCTCTGAACAAAGGCCACATTTCAACCTTGCCAGTTGAAAACATGATAAACTAAATGTGCCAAATAATAAATACAATTGCTCATTTTAATTTCCTGCACCTTCAGCTAAAATCATTACAGAAAATTTGCATAATTTATTACCACCCTTGAAAATGTCTACCTATTTTATAAACACTACTCAATCTAGAATCCGTGGATCCCCACGGGCAATGAGCTACTAATTTTATACAAGGCTGAAAAATAATTGTGACTGTAGCAGACACTTAAGTCATTCTAATTCTCATCTTTTCCTCCATTTATTAAACAACAATATAATCATTTGTGTTATTATAATTGCTAGGTGAGATAAACAGTGTGAAAATTTTTAACATATTTTACTCTAGATACAAAAGTCTGAATTTCCAAGCACCACATCAAGATTAAGGCACCTTAGGATTTGGATAAAAATGTATCTTGTCGCCTGTGCCAGCATGATATACAGTGTATCCAGAAAGTATTCACAGCACTTCACTTTTCCACATTTTGTTATGTTACAGCCTCATTCCAAAATGGAACAAATTTATTTTTTTTTCTCCCTCAAAATTCTACCCAAAACACCCAGGAGTCTTCATGGACTATGATGTTTGTAGATGACACTGATCTGTAGTGAGAGTAGAGAGCAGGTTGAGTTTAGGCTGGACAGGTGGAGATATGCTCTGGAGAGAAGGGGAATGATACTCAGTAGGAGCAGGACTGAGTACATGTGTGTGAATGAGAGGGAGCCCAGTGGAATAGCGCAGTTACAAGGAGTAGAAGTGGAGAAAGTAGATGAGTTTAAATACTTGGGGGGAATGATACTCAGTAGGAGCAGGACTGAGTACATGTGTGTGAATGAGAGGGAGCCCAGTGGAATAGCGCAGTTACAAGGAGTAGAAGTGGAGAAAGTAGATGAGTTTAAATACTTGGGGTCAACTGTTCAAAGTAATGGATAATGTGGTAGAGAGGTGAAGAAGAGAGTGCAGGAAGGGTGGAGAAAGGTGGCAGGAGTGATTTGTGACCAAAGAATATCTGCAAGAGTGAAGGGGAAAGTGTACAAGACAGTAGTGAGTCCAGCTATGTTGTACAGCTTAGAGACAGTGACACTAACAAAAAAGACAGGAGGCAGAGCTGAAGATTATGCAATTCTCTTTGGGAGTGACGAGAAGAGTGGCACGAAGAGAACAGGGAGGCCAGAGAGGAGGCTTATGGATGTGCTGAAGGAGGACATGCAAGTGGTTTGTGTGACAAAGGAAGACACAGAGGACAGGGTGAGATGGAAACAATTGATCTGCTGTGGTGACCCCAACCAGTAGCAGCCAAAAGGAGAACACCACCCCATATTGACAACATGTAAGACTTTTTTTTTTTTTTTTTTTTAATTATTGCTTATGGTTTGGCAAAGCTTCCAAGCTCTTAATATGAAAAAAATAAATAACCCGGCAAAACAGAGAGAGGGAACACCCTAAACTTAAAAATTTGCATGATGGCACAGCAACATTGTGCCACTGCTTTAGGAAGAGCCCTGCCACTACTGATAGTTTAAAAACACAAAGGTACTTTTTATCCGATTACTCAATTAATCGATAAAATAATCGATAGAATATTCGATTCCAAAAATATTTGATAGCTGCAGCCCTATTTAAAATGTGTGTGTGTGTATATATATATATATATATATATATATATACATGCCAATTTGTGAGAGATTTTGTGTTGCTAAAGTGAATGTTGATCAATAAAACACAAAACTAGCATCATACAATTTTTGGTTTTTAAATTCATATAGATTTATGGCTTGTGACAAGAAACTGCAGGATATATTGTGGGGAACTTTTAACCCAGTGTCCATAAAGGTATATAGTCTATACAAAAATGCATTTAGAAAGCAGTGCCCAGACATGGGAACGAAAATCATTTTCTAGCCACTTTTTCTTGGTTCACCTTATGGCCTAGTTTACAGGGTGACTAGAAATAATCACAATTACAGAAAATGAATGGGAAAGTTATTGTAAACCTGTATGATGATCTGTTCACCACAGGAAAGGTAGACTGAAAACAACCATCTGAGACCACTGGTGGAAAACATCCTTACTAAAACCCAGAGTTCCTTCCAACCATCAGGAGGGATAACAGACATGTTCTTCACCGACTGAAAGAAAAGTGTTGAGACCAACACCAGCCATTAATCTGACAAAGCCGCTCAACAGTGTGCCACCTTTGCTCAGGATCATCCATCGGGCTGCCGGTAGAAATTCATCAAGATCTTGAGGCTTCTCCAGGATAACATGTCCACCATAGTTTTTGGAAATGGCACAAAAACTCAAGCAGTGCTGTGTCATCGCCCCTATGCTTCTCATTATCTTCGTGGCCACAATCCTCCACCTGATCAACAACAAGATGCTACCATAAAGTGACAACATGTATAAAATTGGTGGAAAGCTCTTCCACCTGAGCCGACACAGCCAAGAAGAAAATCACAACCACTTCACTCCTGGACTTCCAGCACGCCGATGACAACAGCATGTCATCCTTTAAGGAAGAAGGTGCTCAGAAAATCCTTGAAACCTACAACAAAGCCTACACCAAATTTGGTCTTCATATCACCCTGAAGAAGTATGTATGCATCAGCCTCCAGCCAACATGATCAACCCAAAGCTTCCTGCTGTGAGATTGCACAGACGGGTCCTGGAGCACGTGACCTACTTTCCACACCTGGGCAGCCATGATGATACATGGCTGCCCAGGTGCATCACCGATGAGATCAAACACCGACTCAAGTGTGCAGGAAATGCCCTCAGCTGGCTTCACATCACTGTTCTCAACAATCAAGAGATTTGACACGACAAAAATTCTTGTCTACAAAGCTGTTGTCATACCAACCCTGCTGTATGGATGTGAGACTTGGACCACCTACCACCTCCACCTGAAGACCCTTGAGCAATTTCATAAACGCTGCTTGAGAAGACTACAGTACCAACACCAGCATCCTGGCTAAAGCCAAGCAACAGAGTATTGCGTGTGTCATCAGCAAAAGCCAGTTTCAGTAGGATGGATCACATCGTTAGGATGGATGACAGTCCACTTCCCAAGCAAGTTGAGTTGGTTTGGGCATCTGTTGAGGATGTCTTCTAGTTGTCTCCCTGAGGAGGTCCCTGAGACTTCCCTTTCCCAGGCCACACTGACCACCTCTGACTGAGGGATCCCGAGGCGTTCCCAGACCAGTGTGGAGATATAATCTCTCCACCTAGTCCTGGGTCTTCCCCAGGGTCTCCTCATAGATGGACGTACCTGGGACACCTCCCTAGGGAGGCGCCCAGGGGGCATCCTTACCAGATGCCCGATCCACCTCAGCTGGTTCCTTTCAACGCAAAGGAGCAGCGGCTCTACTCCGAGCTCCGCACGGATGACTGAGCTTCTCACCCTATCACTAAGGGAGACATCAGCCACCCTCCTAAAGAAGCCCATTTCAACCACTTGTACCTACAATCAAATTCTTACAGTCATGACCCAACCCTCAGAACAGGAGCAAAGATTGACCAGTAGATCGAGAGCTTCGCCTTTTTCCATTTTCGTCACAACAGTACGGTAGAGCGAATGCAATGCCGCCCCTGCTGCATCGATTATCCAACCAATCTCACGCTCCATTGTTCCCTCACTCGTGAGCAAGACTTTGAGGTACTGAAACTCCTTTACTTGGGGCAAGACCATATTCCCTACCCGCAGGGGGCAATCCATCAGTGTCCTCCTGAGAACCATGACCTCAGATTTAGAGGTTCTGATCTTCATCCCTCATTCTCATGTATGATTGCTATTTATACAAAAATCTCAAATGCCTGAAGCCACATATGGATATTTGTAACTGTTTTTCCTCCTACCTGCTCACACCTGAGCAGAATTTGTGAATGTTTGGGAAAATCAATTTCACCTCACTTGCACTTCAAAATCTTCTTGACTTTTACAAGTCGCACATTTTTCATACGTCCATCTCTGTTTTATTTCTGTCCTTAACTGTCCAACTGCACCACATTTGTGGAGGTGGAGCAGGAAAAGCCAAACTGAAGCCTGCATTCCACAGGACACACACACACACACACACGAAACAACGGACATCCTCTTCGCAGCTAAATCAGCAAGGAGGCATGAAGAGTACCATAGGTCCCACCCACACAGTTTCCCCAAACTTTAAAAAAAAAAAACACCTCTACTTATATTAATTATTTAATGGTATTTGCTGTAGTTCTTAAGACGGAGGTCTAGCTGCTGAAGTCTTATTACACAGCATTAGATCAAACTAGAATCTTCATTAAAAAAAAACATTAAAATCTCTGTTGTGCAGGTAAAGCAGGATGTATCGGGGAAAACAAGACCTAAATAAGTGCTATGTTAGATATACAGAATTGTTGATGCTGTGATACTGATCATGTATCTGTACTGAGACCAATACTGCAACTTTTCAAAGGAAGAGTTTTGTATTTTTGTGGATCAAAAGAATTCCAGATTTTTGTCTATTTCCTTTCAACATTCCACCTTTCACAAATTCTAAAGCTGATACAGGCATTTTATAGTTCTTCTGCATGATCTTAATAAACATAGGGCCACATCCAAGTCCTTTTGTTTCACCCAGCAATGACAAACTACTCACTGTGCCTCATTTTCCAACACCCGCATGCTGAATCATGTTCAGGGACGTCCCCTCACAATGTGTGCAATAGGCATCATCCGGATCTCCCAGAGTAACTGATCATTCAGGTCATTCCAGCAGAACCCAGGGATTCTCCAGAGAGACCTGGTACCAAATAGATCCAACGTATGTTCCTAGGAAACTGGTTAGTATTCACGTCTCACAATCTAAGGTAAACATTGACATACCAGGACACTAAAGACTTGGAGATTCATTCTCCTGCAAAGATAACAGCATAAAAATAAATAAATAAATAAATAAAAACACGGTGGTGCAGTGACCTCATGACACCATAATCTCTTCAGGCATCTTTCAACCTCACAGACGAGACTGGACCTCCCAAAGTAAAAACGTCACCTACTGACACACTGTTGATGGCTGAGTCCAGGAACCCATTGAAAGCTTGGATCTTGGTCTTGATCCAGGACAATCACAAACTCAGACAATATGCCACTTCATTCAGATTCTTGTGTAAAGAAACAAGAACATCCAGAGGGAACCTTTATTCACTGACAAAGACACCCACGTCAGTGGACTCCACATTAAGAACCTACATCCAGAGCCAGAACACATCACTGACGGATCGCGATAGTCGCTACATGCCAAAAGTTCACCTCCAAGTAAGCACAAGGTCATTCTAAATATGTATTTTAATTTGACTTTTGTTACAGCATCAACGCCATACTGTAACCATGCTTTGTCAGCCCAAGCTGGCAACATATTTTCCCAATCAATAATAAAGGACTTCATTTAGAAACCACAAAAACACTACTGACATATAAAAAAAATACAACCACTCAACATTTACAACTGAAAGAATGAAAGAAAAAAGGAAGGAAGGAAAGGAAGGAAGAAAAAAGGGCTATAAACACATGGGGGGGGGCGGCATCAATTGCTAGATGCACCACGATGCAGACGTGATGATTCTGAATGGAATCACAAAGGCCAATAATCAATTTTATAAAAAGGTTCATTTTGGGGGTTGGAAGTCTGATGCTGACCACTATTGAGCACTTTTCCTGTTCCACAGGTAAAGTTGTGTTTATTCTTTTACTAAAATAATTTTTTGAACCACTAAAGTGCTTTTTATGCAAGTACATTTGGCAAACAGTTGTTACAGTCTGACTATTCGTAATTACCGGAGGAGACAATGCAAAGAGCAGCTTCACCTTCCGTGCTGTGTGTGGGATGAAAACAAGGAAAACGCCGCTCTTTTTGGTCTATATGCAGCACAGCACAGGACAAGAAGCATCCGATGACAAGTTCTGGTTAAATTTGATCATATTTTACTTCAAAATCTAAAAACAAATAAACTAAGCTAGTTACATGATGGAACCACAAAAGAAAGTATCTGCTTTTATCCTCACCCTCTTTCAGCATGTTAAAGCCTCCTGAATAATCGTTTTATAATCAAATCGCAGCTCTCTGAAATGTAATTCCCACCATTAGCACACACATACCTGCAAAATGCCAACAATATAGAGATAATTACTGCAGTTGTCTGTGCAATGCTTCATTTTTGTCCCTCCATTGGTCCTGTGTTTCATAAATAGAGAGCTTAGCAGAGCAGCATCTAAGAGTACCCCAAAACTTTATGATAAAAGCCACCTGTTTTAATCTGCTGAAGTCCACACCTGGACCTCCAAGTGTGGACTTCAGCAGATGTTTGAATCTCCCGTTTCATTCAGTAGTATTGTCTGTCCTCCCAGCAAAAAAACAAGAAAAGAAGCAAACCTGCACGTCAAACCACTTATCCAACCAAACATTCACAACACCCACCTCATCAATTTCCCTGATCCATCGGTCAATGCCATCAAAAGACCACCGGTTGGTGATGTCATATACAAGCAGGATTCCCTGGAAAAATACACAGCAGCATAGAATCAGCAGAATGTCCAAGGCAGCATAAAGGGCAGTTTACCTCTACCGAGTGAGCGTGGTGGGGTGAGGTAATAAAACACCCCATTTGTCTACTTACACACCACTAAAAGTATGATCAATACTGGTACTATGACAGTTTGTAAAATTTTTCATTTTAAACATTTTGCCTTGTGACATCACAGACCATGAAGTAGTTAAAAGTCAGAATTCTGATTGACCCTGTGATGGTTAGTTAGCCCAGGTAAAAATGGTTGTCAATTACTTAGTCTATTAAAGCATAAATACACCATCTACTTTATAGCACTATTTAGACAAAATTCAAAGAGCTTTACAAAAACAGACTGTTTTCAAATGGATGGAATGGTTGGTTATAAAAGTGTTCTTAACTGTAAATGCAGAGCTGAGCCCACCAACTCTCATTGAATGTATTTATTTATTGGGGGTTTCACTTCTTTAGTTTTCTGAAAACAAGAAATGTGTTGCTGGAGGCTGTGACCATACACTAAAATACTAAACAATAAGCGCAATTGGTATTATACTCAGGTTAGGACAGCTAATGGAGCTCATCAATGGAACAAACTTTAACTTTTGACCCCTACACAACTTGGAATTAACCTTTTGTCAGCATTTTTGCTGTTTTTACCCCATAACATTCAGTCACAGATAGTCCAAACTATACCTTTTTGGAATCTTTATGATCAGACAAATAATGTGGTATACTTTTCATGATGGTTGGAGGATGTTTAAATTTTGACCTCTGTGTAACCCTTCACTGAGCCCTATCTGGTTATAGCTACAACTCTGGGATGGCCATCATACATTTTTGTGTAGGCCATGTTATATTGAGGCCAGAATGTAATTTTAATTTATTTTCATTTACACAGCGCCAAATCACAACAAAGTTGCCTCAAGGCACTTCACACAAGTAAGGTCTAACCTTACTAACCCCAAGAGCAAGCATACAGGCGACAGTGGTAAGGAAAAACACCCTGTGATGATTTGAGGAAGAAACCTCAAGCAGACCAGACTCAAAGGGGTGGCACTCTGTTTGGGCCATGCTACAGACACAAGTGACAAAACAATTTACAAAACTAATATACAGGAAATTTTGCCGGTGCACAGGACGAGAGGGTTACAGAAACAGACACCACACCCATCTCTGGATGGAGCCGCACCTCAAACAGAGAGAAAAAAAACTGAATCAGGCATTGGAAAGACAACAAATACAGTGTAATTTGATAACATTAAGCAATAAGAAAAACAGAAGAAATACTAAGGTGATCGCCGGCCACTAGCCCTAAACTTCACTAATACACCCAGAATTTAGATAAAGTTCAGGCTGCAGCACGCTCCGTTTAGTAATAAAATAAATGTAAAAGGGTAAAAAGCATAACAACATACTATGCCTGTATGCTAGCCATAGGAAATGGAAAATAAGTGCGTCTTAAGTAGGGATGGGTATTGATAAGATTTTATCGATAGATGCCATTATCGATTCTGCTTATCGATCCGATTCCTTATTGATTCCCTTATCGATACCTCTTGTGAATTTTGTACTAAAAGTAGGCTTTACAGGTTTTCTATGTATTTCATTGAGTCTTAAAGTAAATAAATATGAAATTGGTCACTGTATCCTTGATCTCTGGACATAAATAAAAATAAAACAGTGTTTCGCTTTGAAGTTATTAATTCTGACTGGACTCTATTGTTCTAACTTGACTCGTCAGAGAGCCGCGCAGTGTTTGGAGCTGTGTGAACAGAACGGAGGACGATTCTCGTTTCTTTCTTGCAACAAGACAGGAGTCCCATTTAGTAACTTTAATCTGCAAAAAAGTGACTCACGATTGACATATTCAGGGATGAAAGTGGTGAAAAAAAAAAAAAAAAAAAAGCTGAAACCCAAAATTACGAACCCAACACCACCTGCATGAAAATGTTTGAATTCTAGAAGCTCTGAAATGCAATTTGGGACTATTCCAGACAAACTGCAGTGAGTGCAGCATCTATTTTGGTGAGAAAAAAAAAAAGTTCCTTATTCAAATTCATTCCAGCAGTATTCTGCTCTTACAAGGATGCAGCAGTTTTCTAGCTTGGCAGATTAGTTCCTAAAGAGGAAATCACTGAAGAAATTAACACATTGAAAATATGGTTTGACTGAAGGAAAAAACAAACAAAAAAAAAACCCTCTCATTAAACTTAAATAAGACAGGGATAAAATGAGGAAACACTTATTTATTTCTGTATTTATGTTCATTGTTAATTCGTTTTATATTTTCTGTTGTGTTTTTTTTGTCTCTTTTTGTCTTTCTCTAAAATTGTATATACAACCCCTGGCAATAATTATGGAATCACCGATGTTCATTCAGTTTAATTTTGTAGAAAAAAAGCAGATCACAGACATGACAAAACTAAAGTAATTTCAAATGGCAACTTTCTGGCTTTAAGAAACAATATAAGAAATCAGGGAAAAAAATTGTGGCAGTCAGTAACGGTTACTTTTTTAGACCAAGCAGAGGGGAAAAAAAATATGGACTCACTCAATTCTGAGGAATAAATTATGGAATCACCCTGTAAATTTTCATCCCCAAAACTAACACCTGCATCAAATCAGATCTGCTCGTTAGACTGCATCTAAAAAGGAGTGATCACACCTTGGAGAGCTGTTGCACCAAGTGGACTGACATGAATCATGGCTCCAACACGAGAGATGTCAATTGAAACAAAGGAGAGGATTATCAAACTCTTAAAAGGGTAAATCATTACGTAATGTTGCAAAAGATGTTGGTTGTTCACAGTCAGCTGTGTCTAAACTCTGGACCAAATACAAACAACATGGGAAGGTTGTTAAAGGCAAACATACTGGTAGACCAAGGAAGACATCAAAGCGTCAAGACAGAAAACTTAAAGCAATATGTCTCAAAAATCAAAAATGCACAACAAAACAAATGAGGAACGAATGGGAGGAAACTGGAGTCAACGTCTGTGATCGAACTGTAAGAAACCGCCTAAAGGAAATGGGATTTACATACAGAAAAGCTAAACGAAAGCCATCATTAACACAAACAGAAATAAACAAGGTTACAATGGGCTAATGAAAAGCAATCGTGGACTGTGGATGACTGGATGAAAGTCATATTCAGTGATGAATCTCGAATCTGCATTGGGCAAGGTGATGATGCTGGAACTTTTGTTTGGTGCCGTTCCAATGAGATTTATAAAGATGACTGCCTGAAGAGAACATGTAAATTTCCACAGTCATTGATGATATGGGGCTGCATGTCAGGTAAAGGCACTGGGGAGATGGCTGTCATTACATCATCAATAAATGCACAAGTTTACGTTGATATTTTGGACACTTTTCTTATCCCATCAATTGAAAGGATGTTTGGAGATGATGAAATCATTTTTCAAGATGATAATGCATCTTGCCATAGAGCAAAAACTGTGAAAACATTCCTTGCAAAAAGACACATAGGGTCAATGTCATGGCCTGCAAACAGTCCGGATCTTAATCCAATTGAAAATCTTTGGTGGAAGTTGAAGAAAATGGTCCATGACAAGGCTCCAACCTGCAAAGCTGATCTGGCAACAGCAATCAGAGAAAGTTGGAGCCAGATTGATGAAGAGGTGGTGCAACAAAAATACTAGTGATGTGTTGGAGCATTCTTTTGTTTTTCATGATTCCATAATTTTTTTCCTCAGGATTGAGTGATTCCATTTTTTTTTCCCCTCTGCTTGGCCTAAAAAAGTAGTAAAAAAGTTTTGTGTAATGTCTGTGATCTGCTTTTTTTCTACAAAATTAAACAACTGAATGAACATCCTCCGGGGCCGGTGATTCCATAATTTTTGCCAGGGGTTGTAGTAACTAATCATTAGATTATTAATATACAAACAAAAATAAATTTAAAAATTACAATTTGTAATACATTTGACTCTTTTACGACAACAAACGCTTATTATATAGAAAAATGCACCCGAACACGATGACAGCTGCAACTGCTTAATGCTAACGTTAACATTGAAAATGCCAGACATTATAACGCGTTAGCATCGCTCCCGTTTTTAAGTTATAAAATACATCTATCAACTGTTTCAGAAGACCATAACAGGTCAGTTTAACATAAAAAGGTAAATAATACTCAGACATATACTCTTTAGGGTTTTAGCGGGGGAAAATTAAGATACAGCGAAAGAAAAAAAAATGAATAAACAAAGCAATAGATCGAAGCACTGCTGCAATCTGCAAACCATAGGTTCGATTTGTTCAAGGTTCAAAGCAAAGTTGCGCTGCTGAAAAGTTGATTACGGACCCGCTGCAGGGTCTGTAATCAATGTAGAAAAATGATAATTTTCCTGACAAACACCCCCCAAAAACAACGGCCACTCTGAAGGCCCGATAACGGAATCGTTAAGCAAAAAGGTTATTGATGTCGGTGGATCGAATCATTTCTTAACGATACCCGAAAGGAACTGGTTCTCGATACCCATCCCCAGTCTTAAGTCTGGACTTGAAAGTCTCCGCACAATCTGACTGTTTTTTTGAGGCAGGGAGATCATTCCACAGAACAGGTGCACGATAAGAGAAAGCTCTGTGACCCGCAGACTTTTTATTCACCCTAGGGACACAAAGTACTCCTGCACCCCAAGAACGCAGGGTGCAGCACAATGTAAGCGTTGGTTTGCCACTTTAAGCGGCACCAACAACTTGCTTGGCTCATTCAAGAAAAAAGCTAATATTTAGATATGCTAATGAAACAAAAGCTGGCGAGCAAACTAACAATAGTCAAACAATTTAATGTCGGAAGTTGTTTTATTGTCAACTTTAAACATAGTCTTGTGCACCACAACATAAAAATAATGTCATCTGAGTAATAGATGTTTGAGTTTTTTCTGTGAAGTGTAATGAGAATTGTGTTCCTCACTTGAGCCCCACGTGAATATGACCGAAAGATGGTGCAGAACCTCCCCTGTCCTGATGTGTCCCTGAAGAGAAAAGAAGAAAGAGATCAACAGAGAGGGCAAATACAATACAATACAGCTGCCAGAAAATCAAAACAAGCATATCTGAGAAGAAAGAGAACTGACTAATGTTGCCATTCAGGATAACACATTGGACGGAGCACTCCTCCAAAAACCACCAGTCTGTTTCATCAAAGGCAGAAGTAAACGGTCAGAAAGATCTGTATTCTCTGCAAAGTGGAAGATTTCATGGATGAAATGTTCACTGAATAGTGACCGCCTATGATGACTTTAAACCTCTACAGATTGATGTCTTATGAGATGCTGTCATTTGCAAAATACTGAAGGCGGCCTGGCATAAAAAAAAACAAAAACAAAACAAAAACGAGCTGTAGGCAAAGTAACATCGTTCAACATGAATAACAAGAGATACGTATAATCCAATTCAAAAAGTTTAATTGGAAAAAAGGGTTTACAATCTGTTAAATGAGAGCTGGGCGGTATGATCAAAAATTCATATTGTGGTATAATTTGAAGCAAAAGTTCTAACTATATATTGCGATATAATTTCAATTGCTCAAGCACATTCTTAATGGCAAACAGAGAACTCCACTGGTAAGTTTTGGGTAAAATACATTTGACGTACAGCAAATAAACTCATTTAACCAAACGTTAGTTAAATGTCTGGAAGCACTTTCGCATTCAATGGAGCACCCGGAGGGAACCCACACAAACACAGGGAGAATATGCAAACTCCACACAGGAAACTGATTAATTTTATCCTAAATCAAATAAATCAATCAATAATAACAATCACCCCTGCAGCCCCAGGAGCTTGCCTGAATTGTGGTGATATTTGATCAGATTTTGTTCTAAATGGGACTGAAAGTTATTAACAAGCCACATCGGACAACATGGAGGAACAGTGTGATAGTTTGATAGCACCATTCACTTACCAATATTGAGAAGACAAGCATTACTATCAATACTGGACTTACAGTGGGGTCAAAAAGTATTTAGTCAGTCCCTGATTGTGCAAGTTCTCCTACTTAGAAAGATGAGAGAGGCCTGTAATTTTCATCATAGATACACTTCAACTACGAGAGATGAAATGAGAACAAAAAATTCCAGGAAATCACATTGAAGGATTTTTAAAGAATTTATTTGTAAATTATGGTGGAAAATAAGTATTTGGTCACCCACAAACAAGCAAGATTTCTGACTCTCACAGACCTGTAACTTCTTTAAGAAGCTCTTCTGTCCACCTGTTACCTGTATTAATGGCACGTGTTGGAACTCGTTATCTGTATAAAAGACACCTGTCCATCAAAGAATCAGACTCCAAACTCAACCATGGCCAAGACCAAAGAGCTGTCGAAGGACACCAGGAAGAAAACTGTAGATGTGCACCAAGCTGGGAAGAGTGAATCTACAATAGTCAAACAGGTTGGTATGAATAAATCAAGTGTGGGAGCAATTGTAAGAAAATGGAAGACATACAAGACAAGCTTCATGTTTGCAGTTTCTCCAGGACTCAGAGATGCAGACACACTGTTCCAGCTGTGGCTCCAGGAACATTTCGTTTAAAGCGACGAGATCAACGTTAGCTTCGGTTTCATTTTGTTCCTTTTTTGTGCTCTTGGTTAGCAGGCTATTCGGTGATAAAGCTGTTTTGGCCACCTTTTCTCAACAAATTGACTTTTTTTTTTTTACTTTTTTCACTTTGTTCAGGCATCGTCATATGCCGTGTGACTGAGCCATTAGAAAACATCCAGGGCACTCCAGTAGAGCTGAAGACTCCTGATTTGGACTGAGGACCAGAGGCCAAAAATCTAAACTTTGATAATATCAGGTATGTAACATACATACATCCATCTTTAACTGCTTATCCAGGATCAGGTCACGGGGACAACAGCACCAGTGTAGAGATATAATCTCTCCACCTAGTCCTGGGTCTTCCCTGGGGTCTCCTCCCAGATGGACGTGCCTGAAACACCTCCCTAGGGAAGCGCCCAAGAAGCATCCTCACCAGATGCCTGTACCACATCAGCTGGCTCCTTACAACGCGAAGGAGCAGCGGCTCTACTCGGTGCTCCTCACGGATGACCGAACTTCTCACCCTATCTCTAAGGGAGAGATCAGTCACCCTCTGAGGAAGCCCATTTCAGCTGCTTGTACCTGCAATCTAGTTCTTTCGGTCATGAAGCAACCCTCATGACCATAGGTGAGAGTAGGAACAAAGACTGACCAGTAGATCGAGAGCTTCACCTTTTGGTCAGCTCCTTTTTCCTCACAACAGTACGGTAGAGCGAATGTAATACCACCCCTGCTGCGCCGATTCTCCGGCCAATCTCACGCTCCACTGTCCTGCGACTCATGAACAAGACCCTGGGGTACTTGAACTCCTTCACTTGGGGCATATAATTAAATGTATTATATTTTGCGGAAAATTTGCAATCTCAATGCAAACTTTAAAAGTATTAAAAGCACTGATTTAATCATCTTAACAGTAATTTAAATTTGCAGACAAATTTGCAATTGCCACTGCAGGCCAAAAGAAAGCGAGCACAGACAAAATATTTGTCCTATTTGAACAAGAGCTGAACCTGGAATGATTTCATTGAAAAGGATAAAACCTGGACGAAAATCTTCCTGAATCATAGTTTGTCACACTTTCTTGTTTCACTAAGGGAGGCTGTGCACTGAAGATTGTTTATGATCATTAAATTGCTGCTTTAACAAGCATGGAGTGCAAACGTCTGCTGTTCACACAAATGATGATGCGATTGTTTGTGTAAACATTAAACAGTTTGCAAATGGAGGTCACGTGATGCAGTGGAGCTAGGTAGATGTTTGGCCGGAAGCTCTCTGTGCAGTTAGCTTAAAAGGGACCTCTTGTCATTTTTTTGGTATTATAATGTCATTCTAAGTGGTAAATAAAGCTAAAAAATAGCTTTTTCTTTTAATAATTATCACACTAAACATATTCTGCAAAAATAAATCACCACTAGAGGTGCTTCATTAAAACCAGTAGTGTGACGTAAACATGTGGGGTAATGTGTTTATATACAGCTGGAAGCCAGAAGCTTTGCAACTCTTTCACAAACTTATAAACAGCCAGCCAAGTCTGTCCAGACACACATGCTATTTGTGACAATCGCGCTGATCACACCTGAACTTTGTGAAACTGTGGTCAGTCCGCCTTATCGACATTCTCCCTCTGTTGCACACAGAATTCAGTATGGATAAATAAGGCAGCTTGGTCCCCACGCACATACATCATAAAATTTCTGACCAATCACATCCGTTCATTTTTTATTTTATCGATTTGTTAATAAAAATAAAATAAAAAAACCATAAGGGTGGGAAATACATGTTTTATCAGATAAAATAAGAATTATTTTTAAGCTAGTCCCTCTTTAAACTTATTCTGAAACAACCATTAAATTTATCATCTCGTCTGGAAGTTGCAGTATGGACATGAGAACTCGAGACAAGTCCAAAAGTTCTGCTGCTGCACAAGCTTTGTCTAGGGAAGCTGAGACATGGACAAACTGTCATATCAGCCGGTATAAATGGTCGATACCTGCAAAAATGCTGAATATCGACACCAACAATCGGCCCAGCCAATAATTGATTGATGCCTACAACACACAACTGCAGGCTGTTACCCAGTGACCAGAACACACAACTGACTATGAGCATTGGGGGAAGGGGGCGGGACCAATAATTTAGACCCTGGCAGTTTTTGTGAAATAATTTTGTTTCTGTATACAAAGTAAAATAAAGTATGCATCCAAAATAAAACTAAACTGTTTAGAAATGATATGTTGAAAATTCCTTGCTTCTGGAAAATTGTGAAGAAAATGTTAAATTTCATGGGGAGCAGGCGGCCAGGCGCTAATAATTTTGTCCTCAACTGTACATAGTTGTTGGGGGAAAACAACAACTATTATCTTCAAGTCATGTTCTCTTCATTCCACCTGCTTTGTTTGTTTGTTTCTGTGTGCAGGCACTCGCACACACAAACATGTGGTCGCATCTCCTGAGCCCAGCAGTCATATGGGGACAGAGAGCAGGCAGGAACAGAGCAGCAACGCGATACAAAACCTGTCTCATATCAATTTATTCTCCTGTTCATTTAAAGTGCTAAAGTCCTGGTACATAACAGGACAGAAAACCTCATTTTTCAATTTATTTTCATTTATATAATTCAAAATAATAATCATCATAGCAGGCCTATTCGCTGTTTCGCAGTTGCGAATCTCGCGCTGTCTTGCAGTCCGTGCCTAGGGCTGCCACGACTAGTCACGACTACGTTGACTATTGAAACCATCAACAACTAATTTAGTAGTCGAGTTATTTGCTTTGAACCTTGAACCAATGAAGCAGTGCTTTGATCCGCTGCTTCTTGGATGTTTGCTTCGCTCCTCTTGAGAAATGGCACCTCCGCTTCTTATCCCTTTTCAAAGCCATTAAAATGTCAACCGTGAGTCACTTTTGTGTGGATTAAAGTGACTAACTGGGACTCCTGTCTTGTTGCGAGAAAGAAACAAGAATCGTCCTCCGTTCCGTTGCTCCAAACACTGCGCCGCCGAGTCAAGTTAGAAAGACAGAGTCCACTCGGAATTAATAACTTCAAAGCGAATCGTCGTTTAAATCAAATGACACCTCTTTCCAAATGTAATACAAACAATAAACTGCAATTGATCAAACATCCCCCCCCCCCCTCCCAAAATGAGATGTCCTGGCTGACGTGCAGCAGCCCAAGACTGTATGGCTGCAGACCTGCAGACTCCGGCAGCCAGCTGAGCTCAGCTCAGACGTATGGAGAGACATCCATGTCATTAATGTCTGAAAGGAAATGCTTTTGACAAAAACTACAGATTTTTTTCTATCTATGTCCAGAGATCAAGGATTCACCATGTAAAGTTTATTTACAGTAGTGTTCAGAATAATAGTGCTATGTGACTAAAAAGATTAATCCAGGTTTTGAGTATATTTCTTATTGTTACATGGGAAACAAGGTACCAGTAGATTGTCACAAATCCAACAAGACCAAGCATTCATGATATGCACACTCTTAAGGCTATAGCATATCAAAAAAAATAAATAAATAAAAGTAGAAAAGAGGGTGTTCACAATAATAGTAGCGTCTGCTGTTGATGCTACAAACTCAAAACTATTATGTTCAAACTGCTTTTTTAGCAATACTGTGAATCACTAAACTAGTATTTAGTTGTATAACCACAGTTTTTCATGATTTTTTCACATCTGCGAGGCATTAATTTTGTTGGTTTGGAACCAAGATTTTGCTCATTTACTAGTGTGGTTGGGGTCATTGTCTTGTTGAAACACCCATTTCAAGGGCATGTCATCTTCAGCATAAGGCAACATGACCTCTTCAAGTATTTTGACATATCCAAACTGATCCATGATACCTGTATGCGATATACAGGCCCAACACCATAGTAGGAGAAACATGCCCATATCATGATGCTTGCACCACCATGCTTCACTGTCTTCACTGTGAACTGTGGCTTGAATTCAGAGTTTGGGGGTTGTCTCACAAACTGTCTGCGGCCCTTGGACCCAAAAAGAACAATTTTACTCTCATCAGTCCACAAAATATTCCTCCATTTTTCTTTAGGCCAGTTGATGTGTTCTTTGGTAAATTGTAACCTCTTCTGCATGTCTTTTATTTAACAGAGGGACTTTGCTGGGGATTCTTGCAAATAAATTAGCTTCACACAGGCATCTTCAAACTGTCACAGCACTTACAGGTAACTCCAGACTGTCTTTGATCATCCTGGAGCTGATCAGTGGGTGAGCCTTTGCCATTCTGGTTATTCTTCTATCCATTTTGATGGTTGTTTTCCGTTTTCTTCCACACGTCTGTTTTTTTTTGTCCATTTTAAAGCATTGGAGATCACTGTAGATGAACAGCCTATACTTTTTTGCACCTGCGTATAAGTTTTCCCCTCTCCAATCAACTTTTTAATCAAACTACGTTGTTCTTCTGAACAATGTCTTGAACGTCCCATTTTCCTCAGGCTTTCAAAGAGAAAAGCATGTTCAACAGGTGCTGGCTTCATCCTTAAATAGTGGACACCTGATTCACACCTGTTTGTTCAACAAAACTGACAAACTCACTGACTGAATGCCACACTACTATTATTGTGAACACCCCCTTCTCTACTTTTTTTACTAATAGCCCAATTTCATAGCTTTAAGAGTGTGCATATCATGAATGCTTGGTCTTGTTGGATTTGTGAGAATCTACTGGTACCTTGTTTCCCATGTAACAATAAGAAATATACTCAAAACCTGGATTAATCTTTTTAGTCACATAGCACTACTATTATTCTGAACACTACTGTTTGTCCAGAGTTTAAGGATCCAGTGACCAATTTCATATTTATTTACTTTAAGACTCAATAAAATGTTGACATAGAAAACCTGTAAAGCCTACTTGTAGCACACAAAAAATTCACAGGAGGTATCAATAAGGGAATCGATAAGAAATCGGATTGATAAGCGAAATCGATAATGGTATCGATATCAATAAAATGCAATAAACTGCAATTTACGTATGATCCGACTAGTCAACTAATAGCAAAAATAATCGTTGACTAGTCGCCTATCAAAATAGTTGTTTGTGGCAGCTCTATCCGTGACTCACATGAGAGGTTGGCTTCAGCAGATTTCCAGTGTCAGGAGCTCAGCACTCACAGTGTAAACACACCTCATGAAATATGGACAATAAGACAACATCGGGGCACAAGCAGGAGTCCATTACAGGTTCTACACCTCCTCTAGATAACCCTCTCAACTTGGGAGAGTGTATCATCATCGCTCGTGAACTCTCTAAATTAACGCAATCCACATCCTTGCTTTGCCACTGTTTACATGCGCTGTGAGACGGTGGAATTCTGCTGGCGCAGCGGTGCATTCTGGGAAGCGCAGAGGGCCGCCAGGGGAATTATGGGAAATGCTGAAGTATCGAATGGAGGAAGGATCAGCCTTTATAAGCTGCTCAAAACTGCATACATTTCTAACTCATTCCAGACTAAAATATAACTGAAAAATGACAGAAGTTCATGTGGTAGCTTGTCCTAAATGATGCATTTCCAAACAAACAAATGGAGGAAAAGGCACAAAACCCATTTCAATATCCCCTTTCTTCACAATGTAGCAGGAAATAACTTGATCCACATTAATATACACAAACTTCAATCTGCTCATCTAACTCCTAATGCCAAAGACCACACCTCCATAAAATGTATTGAAAATTATTCACAACTCTTTATACCATCACGCTGAAACACACAAACACCGGTGATTATGTAGCATATCAGAGGAAGGAGCAGCACTCGACGTGGCTGGCTTACGTCATGGTCAGCTGAGTCTTCACATGCACAACCAGAGACATATCCAGATGATATAGTCACACATTTATAAAAAAAAATAAATAAATAAATAAAAAGCGAGGGAGTGGTGGCTAAGGATGACATAATGCTTTAGAGTGAGCAGTAAAAACAGTCCTACCACAGTGCAAGAAGTGTGCTTTGAAAACTTTGTTGTCTCCTGACATTTCCTGGCCCATTTTCAGCAATCGGGCTTTACTTACATGCTGACAAAATATAATTTGTAGGTTTTTCAACAAAATGCAATGGAGCTGTATTGCAGGACTGTGTAGTAAATGCACCCTGCAGCAGTGCCACAAACAGCACCCTTAAATTAGGTGTTTGCTCACTGGCTTAAGATCATTTCCAATAAGTGGAGCTGATGTGTATATGCTGTGTAATTTTAGAGTCCACTTAACCAAGAGCTGTAGGAACGTACTCCACAATTCAGACATGATGTACTGTATACGCTCATTGTGCTTACCAAAGCTCCAGCTTCACTCTGCGTCCATCCAGAAGAATAGTGGTGGTTTTATAATCGATACCTGGACAGAGGAAGGACAGGCAGACGCACTCATTAAGCAAATGGATGCACCAAGAAAGCCGGCATCAATTAAGATTACAATGCTACAAGTCAGAAGCTGAAAATCGATGAAATGACTCATCACTATGTGCCTCTTAAATTGCATCAAAGTGAACGTTTTCTCGACTCAACACTGCCGCGGAATCCACTGATAAATGTGACAGCTGTGCATTTACGATGAACAGAGTGGAAATCTTTCAGGCCCTTTAATGTATCCAACTTATTCTTACACAAGCTGCACCACCTTGATTTGGTCTTTTAATATGCCATTAACTTGGACAGTTTCCTTGTTTTAAGTAGACTTTGCTGTATGTCATTACCTGTATTTCCATTACAGATTTGCCCAAAGATTTGGTCATGCTTGCAGAACATCCATCCATCTATCCATTTTCTTACGCTTTATCCGGAGTCGGTTCGCAGGGGGCAAGCAGATCAAGCAAAGCCGCCCAGACCTCCCGATCCACACACACCTCCCCCAGCTCCTCCGGGGGAACCCCAAGGCGTTCCCAAGCCAGCTGAGAGATGTAGTCCCTCCAGCGTGTCCTGGGTCTTCCCGGGGGCCTCCTCCCAATGGGACGTGCCCGGAACACCTCTCCAGCGAGGCGTCCAGGGGGCATCCGGAAAAGATGCCCGAGCCACCTCAACTGACTCCTTTCGACGAGGAGGAGCAGCGGCTCGACTCCGAGCTCCTCCCGAGTGACCGAGCTCCTCACCCTATCTCTAAGGGAGCGCCCAGCCACCCTGCGGAGGAAACTCATCTCGGCCGCTTGTACTTGCGATCTCATTCGTTCGGTTGTGAGCCAAATCTCATGACCATAGGTGAGGATCGGAACGTAGATCAATCGGTAAATTGAGAGCTTTGCCCCCCTACTCAGCTCTCTCTTCACCACGACGGTCCGATACAGCGACCGCATCACTGCATATGCTGCACCGATCCATCTGTCGATCTCACGCTCCATCCGTCCCTCACTCGTGAACAAGACCCCCAGATACTTGAACTCCTCCACTTGAGGCAAGGACACTCCACCGACCTGAACAGGGCAAAGCACCTTTTTCCGGTCGAGAACCATGGCCTCGGATTTGGAGGTGCTGATTTTCATCCTGGACGCTTCACACTCGGCTGCAAACTGCCCCAGTGCATGCTGAAGGTCCTGATTTGATGAAGCCAACAGAACCACATCGACCGCAAACAGCAGAGACGAGATTCTGTGGTTCCAAAACCAGACCCCCTCTACACCCTGGCTGCGCCTAGAAATTCTGTCCATAAAAATAATGAATAGAACCGGTGACAAAGGGCAGCCCTGGCGGAGGCCAACTTGCACTGGAAACAGGTTTGACTTACTACCGGCAATGCAAACCAAGCTCCTGCTGCGGTCGTACAGGGACCGGATAGCCCTTAGCAAAGGACCCTGGACCCCGTACTCCCGGAGCACCCCCCACAGGGTGCCTCGAGGGACACGGTCGAACACCTTCTCCAGATCCACAAAACACATGTGGACTAGTTGGGCAAACTCCTATGAACCCTCGAGCACCCGATGGAGCGTGTAGAGCTGGTTCAGTGTGCCGCGACCAGGACAAAAACCACACTGCTCCTCCTGAATCCGAGGTTCGACCATCGGTCGAATTCTCCTCTCCAGTACTCTGGAACAGACCTTACCGGGGAGGCTGAGGAGTGTGATCCCCCTATAGTTGGAACACACCCTCTGGTCCCCCTTCTTAAACAGAGGGACCACCACCCCGGTCTGCCAATCCAGAGGCACTGTCCCCGACCACCACGCGATATTGCAGAGGCGTGTCAGCCAAAACAGTCCCACAACATCCAGAGACTTAAGGTACTCAGGACGGATTTCATCCACCCCAGGAGCCTTGCCACCTCTGTGACTTCGGCCTGGGTAATGGATGAGTCCGCCTCTGAGTCCCCAGTCTCTGCTTCCTCTTCGGAAGACATGACGATGGGATTGAGGAGATCTTCAAAGTATTCCTTCGACCGCCCGACAACATCCCCAGTCAGGGTCAACAGCTCCCCACCTGCACCGTCTGCTTCCACCTCCTGAGGCGTCGGACGGTTTGCCAGAATTTCTTCGAGGCCAACCGATAGTCCTCCTCCATGGCCTCCCTGAACTCCTCCCAGACCCGAGTTTTTGCCTCTGCGATCGCACGGGCTGCAGCACGCTTGGCCTGTCGGTACCTGTCAGCTGCCTCCGGGGTCCCACCTACCAACAAAGACAAGTAGAACTCCTTCCTCAGCTTGACGGCATCCCTTACTTCTGGCGTCCACCATCTGGTTCGGGGATTGCCGCCGTGACAGGCACCAGAGACCTGACCACAGCTACGAACGGGCGCATCGACAATGGAGGTTGAGAACATGGTTCACTCGGACTCCATGTCTCTAACCTCCCCCGGGATCTGAGAGCTCTCCTGGAGGTGGGAGTTGAAGACCTCGCTGACAGAGGGTTCCGCCAGTCGTTCCCAGCAGACCCTCACGATACGTTTGGGCCTGCCAGGTCTGACCGGCTTCCTCCCCTCCCAGCGGATCCAACTCACCACCAGGTGGTGATTGGTCAACAGCTCTGCCCCTCTCTTCACTCGAGTGTCTGAGACACGTGGCCAAAGGTCAGATGATACGACTACAAAGTCGATCATCGACCTCCGGCTCAGGGTATCCTGGTGCCACGTGCACGTATGGACACCCTTGTGCTCGAACATGGTGTTCGTGATGGACAAACTGTGACTAGCACAGAAGTCCAACAACTGAACACCACTCGAGTTCAGATCGGGGAGGCGTGCTTCCCGATCACCGCCCTCCAGGTCTCACTGTCGCTACCCACGTGGGCGTTGAAATCCCCCAGGAGAACAATGGAGTCCCCAGTCGGAGCGCTATCTAGTACCCCTCCCAGGGACTCCAAGAAGGTCGGGTACTCTGCACTGCCGCTCGGCCCGTAGGCCGAGACAACAGTAAGAGACCTGTCCCCGACCCGAAAGCGTAGGGACACAACCCTCTCGTTCACTGGAGTGAACTCCAACACATGGCGACTGAGCTGGAGAGCAAAAAGCAATGCGACCCCAGCTCTCCACCTCTCCCCGTGGGCAACGCCAAAAAAGTGAAGCATCCAGCCCCTCTCCAGGAGTTGGATACCAGAGCCCAAGCTGTGCGTGGAGGTGAGCCCGACTATCTCTAGTCGGCATCTCTCAACCTCCCGCACAAGCTCAGGCTCCTTCCCCCCCAGTGAGGTGACATTCCACGTCCCAACAGCCAGGGGCTGTGAGCATGGACCGGGCCGCCGGGCCACCCGCCCTCGACCGCCACCCAATCCTCTCTGCATCTGACCCCCATGGCCCCCTCTGCAGGTGGTGAACCCACAAGAGGGCGGGCCCACATCGCTCTTTTGGGCTGAGCCCGGCCAGGCCCCATGGGCTAAGGCCCGACCACCAGGCGTTCGCGCGCCTGGCTCCAGGGTGGGGCCCTGGCTCCACCATACCGGGCAACGTCTCGGTCCTTGATTTTTTTACTGGTCATGGGAGCTTCTGAACTGCCCTTAGTCTGACCGTCACCTAGGACCTGTTTGCCTTGGGAGACCCTACAAGGGGCACAAAGCACCCGACAACATAGCTCCTAGGATCATCCAGGTACACAAACTCCCCCACCACGATAAGGTGGCAGCTACAGGGGGAGGCTTGCAGAACATCGATTTAAAATAATAATAAAAACTGTCATGAAACAACAACATTTCCATTGAGTTATTGAATGCCTCTGCTGGGTTTCATTTATAAATTATAAACTTAAGCATAATATTAGAATTAGGTAGAAGGTGTTACATAATGTTAATATGTCAGTGGTATGATGTCAACATGACTCCAGATCACTTTCTCTCTGTGGCAAGCAGGACTCAACCAAAGCCACACATTTGGCTGCTGAGATATTTTGATGCAGCTACTGATGCAAACATATTCACACACACCAATTTCCAATTCATCTAACCTGCATGTCTTTGGAAGTGGAAGGAAACCTGAGCCCCGCCCCGGGAGGGAATGGACGCAACCGTGGGGAGAACATGCAAACTCCAGACAGAAAGGACCAGGTGGGAAGCAAAATCACAACCTTCTTCCTGTGAGGCAACAGTGCTAACCACTAAACCACCCTGGCTCCATCATTCCATCCCTAATAATTAATGAAGCATGAGGTGACAACATGTCATTCTTTTTGCATTTAAAAACGGTTGAAAACCATGATTAATTACATTAAAACATTTTAAAATAGCCGTCAAGAAAAAAAAAAAACATTCCTGTTCTCCTCAAGAAGAGGAATGGACATTTCAGTCACAAAAATAGTTTGGCTGCTTGAAAGTTAAATATAAATGCTAACATGCAGTCTACACCAAACAAGTTCCCACAAGAAAGTAATTTATTTACTTTTAATAAGTAAAAGTGAATGTTCACTGTTCAACAGCCAGGACTGAAGCAGGAGTGCGCTTTTGTCTTTTTTTTTTTTTTTTTTTTTTGATAGCATGGAACACCTGCTGCTTCATGTCTGGACATGTTCACCTGGATTTGCAGATCACGGTTTTGTGGGTCACACAGTCTGCTACAACCAGAAGTCAAACAGGTTGTATAATCCATTTTCCACCCCCAACACTGTTTTTCCTACATGTTCATGTGCGATTGTGTAGAACTTTTTATAAAACATGTCCCGTCCTGTCCTGCTAACCAGCTAAATGTCGTTTACAGACATTTCCTACTGGAGATAAACGTAGCTAGTTACACCACCTTGATCAAAATACACGATTTCACTACTTAGCCTACTGATTAGCTTTACATGTCTTCAAGGTGGCAGAAAACCCAAATCTTTAAGACACTATTCAAAAAGGACAAAAATCAGATCCCACCTTCAACATATTTTAAAGGCTGTCACTGAACGCACGTGTCACGTTGACGCGTCACACGTGAAGTGTTGGACTCGTACATCACTAATCAGCTGCTAAAGTAACCTGTGCCCTGATTACTGTTAAAACGACAATTGGTAACAAGATCACATTAATTAACTAACAAACTAACAAGCTGACACCAATGCGGACAAAATGAGGTAAATATTAAATGAATCCTTTTCCACACTCCATCTCACGTACCTCTTTTACAGTGTGCATTCAGTTTGGATTTTCTTGTGTGAAAAATTCTATTTTTGATGGGTGTTAGTTGTTTTCCAGCCGTAGAAAGTCCAGGGAAAGGTGTTAATTATCCAATGCTGTCATGTTTGTGGGGATTTAGCTGTAAGACGCAAGGGTGAAAAAGGACAATGACGGAAAAGGACAAAGTTGTACCTATTTGTTTATATATATGTTCAAGTTCATATATTAAAATGTTCTACATGGAAGTGCTTCCAGGCCGGTGCAATCGGCCGCACAGCAGTGAAAAAAATACACACAAGAAAAATCTAAACTGAATGCACACTGTAAAACGGTCACAGGAAATAGAGTGTGGAAAAGATTTAATATTTACCTCGTTTTGTCAGCAATCTTGCCAGCTTGTTAGTTGGTTAATGCTAGTGAGTTATCACTTGTCGTGGAAACAGTAATCAGGGCGCAGATTACTTTAGGAGCCTTTTAGTGATGTGCAAGTCCAAAGACGCCAGACATGACACATCAATGTGACACATGCTTTCAGCGACAGTCTATTTTAAACAATAAAGCACATTATATTTATTTGTTTGATGAATGTGGAAAATTACTGAGAGAAATTTATAATTGTCTGCCAGCAAACTGTTCAACATAAAAGTCCACACATATACCAGGTGTATTGCTGGAAAGTCAACAATAAACTAAAATTTCCAACTTTCTGGATGTAATGAGTCATAATGGAAAATAAAGGCACGGTCATAGCAGTAACAGATATGAACAGCAGTGCTGCAGCAGGAGATCAGGTCTTTCCGGCTCTCCACCATTTAAGTGTCAGCCTGTGGCAAATTGCAGCTACTGACAAACAACATTAGCAACATCTAGTTTTCCAGGCAGCATAAAGCTGGTGCTGAGACAAAGTGCTGAGCTCAGTCTGGCCTAATTGTGTTGGACTGAGAGTGTTAGAGTTGCTTCTTCGCTTTGCCAAGTCTCACAAATAATCAATAGCTCTAATATCCGGTTATCTTACAATCCTGGTAGTGGTGTAATGAACCATAATTGAGCCGTACAGAAACCCCCCACCACCACCACCACACACGCACACCGACAAAGTTTGGCACACATATGAACAAATACCTATTAACAGTGGATTAATTGCAACGTTTATATAATTTTGTTATCAAAGCAATTTTAACTGTGCAAAATGCAGTTGTGCATTCACGCTAACAGAGCATGTAAAAATCAGATGGCCTGAATATACCTGAATGGAGGAGACTGTCTGCAGCAGCAAATGTTCTGGAAAAATTGACAGCTACACATGGTGGTTTTAGACTCGCCTGCAGTCCCAGGGATCTCTACCATGGCAGCAAATTCCTCTAACTAGTTTCCTTTTTGTTTGTGGTCTCCACACAGCTTGTTGATTCAGGACAAGTTGGTGAGACAGCAAGAGAGAAAATGCAGTGGTGGTCCAGGGCGCTACAGAGTGATCATCTTCAGCTCAATCAAACGTGTGAATCACAGAAATAAAAACAGCATTTAGTGATCGTTTCATTGTTCTGAAGCACAAATTTACACACAAGGTTCTTCCCCCTTCTGTGACTTGTTTTTGAATTGGATTACACATGGTCATTTGATTCATGTATTGTGCAGCACACTTTTTTTTGTTTGTTTGTTTTTTGATGTGTCACGCCAGACCGCCTTCAATATTTTGTCAGTTTTGTTGGTTTTATTTTTGCACAAATGACAGAATCTCACAAAACATCAATCTGTACAGATATGAAATAGTCGTAGGGAGCATCATTATTCGGTGACCATCCCACCAGTTAAGTCTTATACAGTCACTTGCCCAGTTCCGGATCATTGCCAGTTCCGGATCACTGCTGTCGTTTTTGCGCCGCAGTTTCTCGTAATCAGCACGAATAAGCTAATACTTGGTACCAATGGAAAGATTGATGTTTTGTCTACAAACGACCACAAACTCGACCGGATCCAGTCATCCTTGTGATCAGCAGAGGAATCAAAAATCCCGGTGTCTGTGGTGTGCGCGCTTTTTTTCACTCACTCATTAATGCAAGTTTTAAAGTAACGATCTCTAATACGTACCAAAGGTGAGTTAGCCATTCGGTGGTTTTGTTTCTAGAGTGGGAAAATACTTACTTACTTGGGTAGAAAATGTCAGTGTGTTGTGTCTTGCTGCAAATTGCTGCGCGCATTTATCTCCGACATGAAAATTTGCCGGTTGTGGATCACTGAAGCAGCAGCCTTGTGTCTGTAGTTCTGAGTCATGTGGACTTTGGGGGTCATCTCAAAATAAGGAATGGGCATGAATGTGGGGGCTTTTACTTTTTAAATTCGGGAGAAATCTCACCTCCACACTTCATTTTTTGCTCGTAAAAATGTATAACGGCGCCTTTCGAAATAAGTAAATTCTCATTTAAATAAGTATAATTTCTATCATTTTGTGTTCAAAATACATTCTCGGGCACAGTGTGTATCATTCTGCATTAGAAGGGCTCCAGCCAGATGCCAGGAATGCCCCCAAAGTGACACAGTGTTGTGATCCGGAACCGGCAAAAGTGATCCATTTCTGGCAAATATTTGCACCACACATAATGTGGCTTCACACTTTAAGTAGAAGGGCTACCCCATCTAGACTTTTTCAGCTAAATAACATCCAAATACCCAATACAATAATACACAATTAAAGGACATTCAGTTGCATTATGGCTCCATATAGCGGGACTTTAAAAAAGGTGATCTGGAACAGGGCAACCATCTGTACTAATTCATACAAAAGGTCAATTTCTGTAATAAATTGGTGCAGTCTGTCTAAATTTGTATGCAGCAGACTGATCTCATGCAGGGACAGCGATCCATTAAAAATGTGTATCGTACACTTTGGGTTTTAGGTTCATTTTAATTTCTTTTCATTTATATAGCACCAAATCACAACAAGGTTGCCTCAAGGCATTCATATTTTGGAATAGGGAATTAACCAAATCTATTCTTCCAAACTTTATGGATGGAATAATGCAGTTGCTTCACTTCAACTGGTTGGCTCATTGTTGTAGCGCCTCCCACACACAGAGCAGGCTGACCTATCTCCTGCAGAGAGCAGGAGACAAGAGGGACACAAGCAGCGCAACTTACTTGAGGGTTGGCGACTTATGGAAACAAACACGCAAGTAAAGGACAATATATTGGGGCCAGAAAAGGATCCTGTTCACCTTTGATATATATATACACGAGGGCTGTCAATAAAGTAAGGGTCCTTTTTATTTTTTTCAAAAACTATATGGATTTCATTCATATGTTTTTACGTCAGACATGCTTGAACCCTCGTGCGCATGCATGAGTTTTTCCACGCCTGTCGGTGACATCATTCGCCTGTGAGCACTCCTTGTGGGAGGAGTCGTCCAGCCCCTCGTCGGAATTCCTTTGTCTGAGAAGTTGCTGAGAGACTGGCGCGTTGTTTGATCAAAAGTTTTTCTAAACCTGTGAGACACATCGAAGTGGACACGGTTCGAAAAATTAAGCTGGTTTTCAGTGAAAATTTTAAACGGCTGATGAGAGATTTTGAGGTGATTCTGTCGCTTTAAGGACTTCCCACGGTGCAAGACGTCGCTCAGCGCTCTCAGCCGCCGTCGTCAGCCTGTTCAAGCTGAAAACCTCCACATTTCAGGCTCTATTGATCCAGGACGTCGTGAGAGAACTGAGAAGTTTCAGAAGAAGTCGGTTTCAGCATTTTATCCGGATATTCCACTGTTAAAGGAGATTTTTTTAATGAAAGACGTGCGGACAGATCCGCGCGTCGGGACGCAGCCGACGCGGTGCGGTGGCACAGGAAAAACACCTCCGTGTTGATAACCATTTGTAAAATCCAGGCGGCTTTTGATGGCTTTCAGTGGAGTGAGTATATGAGAAATTGTTTAACAGGCAGGACATGTTCCAACTTGTCCTTAAGGCTTTCAACAGAGGTGTTTTTCCTGTGGCGGAGCGTCGCGGCGGCACGTCTTTCATTAAAAAAAATCTCCTTTAACAGTGGAATATCCGGATAAAATGCTGAAACCGACTTCTTCTGAAACTTCTCTGTTCTCTCACGACGTCCTGGATCAACAGAGCCTGAAATGTGGAGGTTTTCAGCTTGAACAGGCTGACGACGGCGGCTGAGAGCGCTGAGCGACGTCTCGCACCGTGGGAAGTCCTTAAAGCGACAGAATCACCTCAAACTCTCTCATCAGCCGTTAAAATTTTCACTGAAAACCAGCTTAATTTTTCGAACCGTGTCCACTTCGATGTGTCTCACAGGTTTAGAAAAAATTTTGATCAAACAACGCGCCAGTCTCTCAGCAACTTCTCAGACAAAGGAATTCCGACGAGGGGCTGGACGACTCCTCCCACAAGGAGTGCTCACAGGCGAATGACGTCACCGACAGGCGTGGAAAAACTCACGCATGCGCACGAGGGTTCAAGCATGTCTGACGTAAAAACATATGAATGAAATCCATATAGTTTTTGAAAAAAATAAAAAGGACCGTTACTTTATTGACAGCCCTCGTATATATATATATCAAAGTATAAGTCGATACAGGCATTATCGTGACAGGCCTACTTATGATCATCTTCAAAAGGCATTTTTGACAGGTGCGACTTATAGTCTGGAAAATATGTGGCATGTGATTCACAAAAGATCCACATTTATTTTTGGTTCATGGCCCTTCAAAGGAAAAATGCACCCACCTCTGTGCTGGAGGAAGCATAACCCTGAGATCGAGTATCTTTCAAAGATCCTATATTTCCACACTATGCAGGCCTACTGGGCATTGTTGTCTCGCTTGAGGGCTATTGTTTAAACTGACCGATGAAATACATTGAATTAAATGAAATATACATGGGAAAGATGAAATGCATTATGGGACATGAAGTTTCATGGGGGATTTAGTGCTCTTAGCCCGGAAAAAAAAAAAAAACCTTTTACAGTTTTGCTTCAGACAACAGCTGGTGATTTGAGTGTACGATCCTCTTCAATGGACGACTTCGTTACCAAGTTAAAGTTGAATGAACCATCATCTTAGTTGTCTTTATTGTTAAGTTAACACGTAACTTAAACACTTCAAGCTTAAAGCTAATGATGGTTATATAAGAGCAGCTGCATGCTGGTGTGGTAAGCCGCAATTTACGTATGATCCAATTAGTCGACTAATCGCAAAAATAAATCGGTGACTAGTCAGTTTATGGCAGTCCTACTTTGTTGCACTGCTAATCTGGTAATATTTGCAAAATGGCATAAAACATGGCACACTGCATCTGTACTCATTTTGTGCAAGTGTGCATGTTTTATATAGTTTTAAGAGTGTCTGCAAATTAGTAGTGCAACAAAGTCGGGTACAGCAGGAGGAACGGCACACGTGCTGCAGCACAATGCAAAACCAAGCAGATATTAAAATTAAATTAATACTGGAGATGATCAGCCATGATAAGTGGTAAATAATCTATTTGGATTATTTCTTAGCCCTTTAGGAAACAGAATGAGTCTGCTTTCAGCAGTGCCATCAGCTGAAGCTCTTAACACAGCACAAAGACGTGCTCCATTGTCTAACAGTTTATTTTGGGTTTTATTTTGAAGTTAAATACTGTGTTCAGATGTAGCCAGAACTTGCTGCTAGATGCTTCTTGTCCTGTTGTGTCACATATAACTCAAAAACAGGTGGGTTTTCTCCATTAAGGAATGCAGCATGGAATCATGTGCATTCTCCTTCAGTTTATACAAAGAAGCTGAAATAAAGCCATATTGCAAATGTACTTACATAAAAAGAACATTACAAAAATGACTGAAATGTAAATAGAAACACAGGTTTGCATAAAGAACATGAAAAACACTAATTAACAGTGAGCAGCACCAGTATTCCTATCCCCACATTTAATGTTTAAAAATCGATTATTTACCATTGTGAATCTATTCAGAAACATACACGTCCGCATTATGATGCATCTACGGCTGAAACGATAAATCGAGTAACTCGAATAATTTGACTACAAAAAATGTTTGTGGCAAAGGCTTCGTTTGAGGCTTCGTTTAAGGCCCCTTCACACATAGTACGAATAAGTACAAATCAAGGTGAATCATGGTGGAACAGCTTGTATGAGCGAACCATGAAAACATCGCGCGACGGGGAGGTGTGAACGATCCCGCCGCAATTGTTTGTGCACGTGAAGGTGTCGTGCAAGCACCTGGGATGTGGCCCACCACATCGTGCCGCTGATGTGGAAAACAATAAAATAACAACCGGCTATGTAATTAGTGAATATCACTGGGTTGATATAAAAGGGGGCACAATACAGAATCCCGTGGTTAAATAACTCCGGTTAATTAAAAAATAAATGCCACTCATGGGATTCAAGCCTGCAATTTACAAAGGCCCTGATTACCAGACAGAAAATTTACCACTGCGCTACAATCACTGTCTTATAACACGAGCGTGAAATGGCTAAAATCAACAAGCAGATAATGTATTTTTTTAAAGGGAAAAAAAGTGCCAAGATAACTGACCAAATGGTGTTTGTTACAGCATATTTCTGTTGACACGTGACTGAAAGTGGCATATTTGCCACCCACACTGTTGGGCTGTCATATAGTCCTGCGCCACTCACAGGAGACACACGTCCTGTCAAACAGACGTGACATGCAGATCGCCTGCTGCGTGTCCACATGAACTGACGGTCCGTTTCTCCAGCCCACTGCAAAAGTGATACGTTTTTATGTATTTCCACGTGACGAGAGCAAGCACACAAGCACGTATCTGTCAAAACACGGTATGTGTTCTCCAGCTTGATGTCCAGGACCAGAGATGTATAAACAGCTGTTGGCAGCCAGCCACACCCCTGTCCCATCAGCACACAGACCAAGGTGTCACTCTGTGATCAGATGAGAGGCGCGTGGGGTGGGGGGGGCGCGAACCAAAACACGCCGTGTGTTGGGGGGAGCAGGGGAGAGCACGTAAAACACATGCACACATGTTGTGGGGGCAGCCGACACTCTGGCACGCCACATGCGTAATTGGCAACTTTACAGTTGTGGGGGCACTTAGACAATTTTCACCGCCAGCTCGAAAGTGATCGTCTGCTGACTGTTTTCGTGCTAATAGCGTGAATGGCCACAAATTTTTTAAGTGCCAAGCAAATGATGTAGATGTTCGTGTGCGTCACCTGGAATTTGGCCGCTACCTGCTACGACTGTCTTTCAGCCGCTGGTGTGCGCAAATAGTTGTAGCAATAGGTGTATGAGGTGTTGGAGGCAGTTACGATTTATTGCATACGATTCCTGCTACACGCGCAATTCAACCACATTCGTACTATGTGTGAAGGGGCCCTTAACGCTGTAGTACATACACCAGGCCTGTATGTGGCACTGTAACACTCCCACAAAAAAAAAGGAGAAGAAGACCTTAAAAATGCGCATAACTAATGTAGGAGCTAATCAATATAGCAGGTGACGCTACAAATTTACAAAGCCGCACGCTGAGTAAAATAAAGGCTTTTAAGAGAAAGGGTCTGCGCTGATCATCTGAAACGGACTTACTGCACATTTAAAGTGAAGCAGTGTCTTTGTATTTTTTTTTTTTTTTTTTTTTTTTTTTTTAAACACGGTTTGGTCCACTGGCTGCTCTCCACCTCCACAGATGAAGCAAAAGGATGCGCACTTTAAGTGAATCATGTTTAACTATTCAAAAAAAAAAGAAAAAAAAAAGCCTTTATTCAGATTTTATAAGCATTTTTATTAACAGGCTGTACAGTTAACTTATCAGAGCAGCTTTTGTGGAAACGCTGCACTCCACAGCCATTTTTCAAAGGCTGTGTTATTTGCCAAGTATCCACAGAAAACAAGGAATTTGACTTCAGTTTGAGCTGCACTCTGTACAACACGTATAAATATACAATAGACACTGAATAAATCACAGTAATAAAAAGTGCAAATGAAATGTGCAATCAGAAGTGGTAAGACGTCACCATCAAGTCACTCAAGTCATGAATCAGCAAGTCCCAAGTCAAGTCTAAAGTCATAATGACCACCAAGTCTTTGCAAGCTGACTTGAGACGTGCTGATTCATTCATGACTTGAGTGACTTCGTCCCACCTCTGTGTGAAATAAGAGGCAAAAAAGAATGTCCTGTACACAGACTGAAGATTTCACAGACTGCCTGGGCTCATGGTTCAGCAAAGCTCCAAAACTCTTAACATTGTGAAAAAATAAATAATTACTCAGGAAAACAGAGAGAGAGAGAAAACACCCTAAACTTAAAAGTCTGCATGATGGCACAGCAACATTGCGCCATTGCTAAGTGAGAGCCCTGCCACTACTGATATTGTTTAAAAACACAAAAGTACTTTTTATCTGATTACTCGATAAAATAATCGATAGAATACTCAACTCCAAAAATAGCCTTAGATGCATCTAACAACACGGGGCTGTTGTCTAATAATTGCCAATATTTTTGTTTTAGGTATCATTTACATCTTCCTTTTCATTTAGGGAGGGAGACCTCATTTTGTGGCCCTATTAGCAGCATGCTGGAATACAAATTCATCCACAGCCTCCGGGCCATGCCTACAATATGTTAGGAGCAAAAAAGAAACTGACAAAAAATACAGTGGTTCTCACCGAGCTGGATTTATAAGAAGGCCTGCAACTGGTGTCTCACAGCACTTATAATGCTGAACATGCTCTAGAAATCACCTTTAACTGCTGCAACAACAACAAAAGGACTGGCCTTCAGAGAATGAGTGTCTGTGTAAACACACACACACACACACACACAACCAGAGGGATTGTCTTCACAACGCTGACACACGCCAAAAGGTAGCATCACTCTTTGGGCGATTTCATTGGCTAAGCACTAGTGAAAGCGGGTCAGAGCTGACTGATGTATTTTTCATGAACAATTCCTTTCGTTCTATCCAAAAATGGAATCAACAGTCTGAATCATAAAAGCACATCTGGCAAATACAGGAACCATTCTCACCTGCATAATTACGAAGGGGTGGGAGAAAGAGATATTCAAATAGCACAATTTAGTTTATTTTAAAGACATGAAAAACTGTTTTTAAAGCTCAGGATCAATGTCATACAAACTCAATTGTTTATAGAGGAGATGGAAAATGAAGTACTGCTTTTATTCATAATACATAATCTCAGTATGCGACATACAAAAGTACAATGTAACGTAAAATTAATATCACAGTATTTCTCTCTTTTTTATTTATTTGTACTGTGATGGTATTATACCGTGGTATTATTAGGTCTGCCGATACAGACACTATTCCAATACCAGAGCTCTGTTTGCTTTAATATTATCATAGTCATTACTGTTTATTTTATATGAGGATATTTTGTATCACTAGTTATACAGCTTCATGATGATGTGATATAGCAGAGGATTTTCTTAAAAAGAAGACCTGAAAGTTCAGCTACAATTTGCCAGAAGGTACATCTAAGATGTAAGCCTAGATTTGATGTTTTGGTGAAAGAATGAAGTACTTTTATTTATTGTTGGGTCAGTGGCTGAAGTTTCATGTCTTGTAAACCAGATGGCACCCCCGCCCCAAGTACATATGCCGTTTTGAGGATTGCGCATTTCCAAAATGTCACAACCACCAAAAAATAAATAAAAGTACTTAATTTACTCATATGTGGAGTCAGTCTGGGAAAATCGTCACACCCTTCCTGCCAGTCCGGCTCCTTCTGTCTTTCTGCCGCTGGCGAAAAAATCCTCATGCTCTTTAATGTGGTGCTTTTTCAAGTTTTTGATTACGTTTGCTGTATTGTAGATCGCAACAGAGCTTCCGCCTCTCGGTACAACAGCTTTGCAAACATTGCACATTGCTGTCTTGCTTTGCGTTGTTTCAGTGGACATGTCAGCGACAGTATTCCTCAATGCTCACCTGCTAGCTGGCTACAAACTACAGCAAGGATTTCTGGAACGGAGACGTGTCTCATTACGCCGCGTCTCACTGAGACATGCCTCCGTTCAGACCCCCCCCCACCCCCCACACACTCTGCAGCCAGCAGAGTAGCCCACAGCACTTGTGAAGAAGTTTCACCACACTCACAGACGGCTCCAGGATCTGAAAACTCCACAGGTTGTATCGGAAATTTCCGGTCCGTGAATTACGTTGTATCGGAACCCGATACCGATATTGGATCGGACTGGCCCCATCCCTACTGTATAACCCTCTTATCTGAGTAAGAGTTTAACCTGAACTACTGTCATTTTAAAAGTTACATCTTCAAAGTTAAAATCTGGATCAAACATGAATGTAGAGTGCGTATGCTCTAGCTGCACAAATGTTCCAAATGCTTTTCAAGGTGTTCAAATGCAGCTCGAATTGCATGAATGTCATTAGAAAGTCCATTTGTACATCATTCGTACAAATGGACAAACTTTCAGCAAAGGTGCCCAGTGGCACATGTGCCCGGCGCGCACAATTAGTGGCTCATGCAGCCGTTAATCCAATCCTTTGTGTGAGGACATGTGTAGTCTCTCGTCGGATTTTCTTTGCAAGGAAAATGGCGGAATGACTGGAGCAGCGCAACTGCATCAAATTTTGCCAGAAACTGGACGACAGCCAGGAGGAAACCATTCAGAAGATTCAGACGGCTTTCGGTGACGATGCTTTGGGCATCACACAGATTAAGGAGTGGTACAACCGGTTTAAAGACATCCACACAACGGTGGAGAGCGAGCCGCGCCCCGGTCGGCCATCAACATGCTGAAGTGACCAGATCATTTCCAAAGTGAACGCTGTGGTGATGCGGGACCATTGTGTGACTATCCGAGAAATTGCGGAAGAGGTGGACATCAGCACTTTTTCGGTACATTCCACTGTGACAGAAGATTTGGCCGTGAAATGAGTGACTGTGAAATTCATGCTGCTGCTGACGGCGAAGCAAAAGCGCCTCCGTGTTGGAAGTTTCACAGGACATGCTGTGACATGCCCACCTCTTCCACAATTTCTCGGATAGTCACACGACTGAAAAGTCAACGAAAGCCGTCTGAATCATTCAAATGGTTTCCACCTGGCTGTCGCCCAGTTTCTGGCAAAATTTGATGCAGCGCTGCTCCAGTCGTTCCGTCTTTTTCCTTGAAATGAAAATCCGCCGAGCGCACAACACGTCCTCACACAAAGGCTGCTTACCAGAAAATTATGCAATTGACAGGCGTGAAAAAGTTCATGCATGCGGAGGAAGGTTCAAGGTTTGCTCACGCAAGCACACGATTCAAATCCATCAGGTTTTTGCAAAAAATAATAAGGTCCGATACTTTTCTAACAGACCTCATACAAACAGTGTGGTACTTTATGGTAAATCGGTGTCAGGTAGGCAGTTCTCAAAAACTAAATGTCCATGCTTGAAGGAGACAAGTGAGGAAAGCCATCAAGACAACTAGAAAATTTTTTTGGCTTCTGTGAGTGTGAGTAGAGAAACTGGGAATAGTGCAACATTTTTATTTTTATTTTACACATTTTACACAAGTTTGTCTAATTTGTGGTTGTTTTCTGTTGCATTTCTGAAATTACAGAACTGCTATAAAGAAAAAGTCTTAACATTTTATTCTTTTTTTTATAAACCTTTGTAGAACAAACGCAAACACCAAACTTAAAAAGATGGGAAAAAAAATACCTGGGAATGTGCAGGAAAACTGATATTAACTGGACAGAACAATTTGACTCGCCGTGTTTTTTTAAATAAGCGGTAACTTATTTTAAAAAATTATACATATAGCTACAGCCTAATAACTTTGAAAAATAAATTAACAACTTGTATTTTTATTCTGACTGGAATTCATTTTAGTATGATGATGGGACTCATCCTGTTTTTTTGCTCCTCTGTCACATTTTGTGCATGAACATAAAACACTACATTAGCTCACGATCTAAAATTAATACTTTTAAAAATAAAGGCTTATTAAAGTTAAGAGTTCTCACCTGTTTAATGTGATTAATGCTTCTGAACATCACTGCGCGTTGACACACTGTTCTGTTCAGCCCCCTCCCCCTCTATCTATGTCTGTGACCCAGATGACTGCGTGCATACACACACAGCTCGTTCGAAAAACTCTGCATTTTAGACAGCTCTGAGCAAGCAAGTCATCCACTGCTTTTTTTGGCCGTCTTTTTTGAAAACTGACCGTCCAAATGAAGACTGGATGGCTCGCTGCTCAAAACTCTGTTGTAATCTCTGAATGGCTCAGTTATTTAAGGCGCATGTTTGTGGGGAAAAAAAAAAAGAAAAAAAAATCACAGACTTGTCGAACACTTTTAATCACAAGACAGTCTTGCGGGGGAAAATATCTACTAGACATAGGTTAATAGTTACTGGTCCATGTCCTCAGAGCAGTGGATTTCTCTACCCCTGCTAGCCCACAAGTGATGCAGAGATGAAGCCATGCCGATATGTTGAGTTTTTACATTCAATTGTTTCAGCAAAAGGTTCATTAATCAATGCCTCAATGCTCATGAGAGATTACCAGCATCTACTGGACTCGTTATTTGACTTTTAGCACCCCTACTTTGATATTACAAGCCGGAGGCTACACATCCTTTTTTTTTTTTAATTTCTTTTTGTGAGAGATGGGTAAATTAAACATACATGATATAAAAGCTACCATCCCAACTATTTTTTGGAATGTGTTGCAGATCTTAAATGCAGAAGATGTATATTAACAAATGAACCTGACCAAACAAAACATGAAGTATCTTTGCTCATACTGTCTGCAATGAAACAAAAGTCAACATAAATGTAAGAATCACTGTTATTTCCTCACACTTTCCGTATCAACTCAACTTTTTCTGATTTGAGGTTGTAAAAAAATACATATATCTTTGGTGGCTCCAGGGCAATTCTACGGTAACGGAATTACAATCTGAGCTAATCTGTCATGGTTAGATGCCATATGTCCAGATTTTGCTGCTGTTGTAATTCCGTTACCGTAGAATTGCCCTCCAGACAATTTGTATTTTGTCGGAGACTGGGCAAAAATGGCTCTAGACCAACCCACAGCTCCAGAGCCACATGTGGCTCTTGAACCCCTCCACAGCAGCTCCCTGCCCCCTGCCCTCATAAAGAATGAGGATATATGGATTCACTAAAGAAAAAAAAAATAAAAATCACACATACACGCATAAAAAAAAACTGATGTGGAGAAACTGTGCAGTGATGTTCAGAATCAGAAATCACATTAAGCAGGTGAGAAATTTGTCTTTTAACAAGCTGTTATTTTCCAAAAGTATTTACATTTAGATTTTGAGTTAATGTAGCTGTGTTTTATGTTCAAAACGTAATACGTGACAGAGGAGTAGGGGAACAGGATTATTTCCATCACACTAAAATGAACTCTACTCATAACAAAAACAAGTGGCTGATTTTTCATTTTACTTTTCACAGTTATTAGGCTGCAACTATATGGTATATTTATTTGAAAGTGACTTACCTTTCTTTTTTTTTATTCTTATTTTCAAAAAAATATGGGAAGTCAAATCAGCTTGCATTGTTCTGTTCAATTTTTCAAAGTATACCTGCACATGGCCATGTATTTTTTCCACTTCTTTATAAGAGTTTAGCAATTAGATTTGTTTAACAAAGGATCAGGATTGGCAGGCATTAGAAATCTCTGATTGCTCTTGTTTCAGAAATGCAACATAAACAACCACAAACCAGAAAAAGTCAGGACAATTTGTAAAATGCAAATTAAAAACTAGAGCACTGCACTCAGAGGCAAACCTCTGCCAACACTAGTTTGCAATTCCGCAAAACTTTAATTTTACTTTACTTTAACTTTCATTTCAATGTCAAAGTCCTGTTTGAAGTGACTTTTCATAAGATAAATTAGATGTGATCAAATGTCAGGACTATGTATTTGGTTTATGCACTTGAACTGAAGTTTTTTTTGTGGTGTTGTCAGGTTTTGGTTTTTTTTTTTTCAACTTTTTCAGTTTCTGAATTCTTTTTCAGCTAATTTCAAAGAACACTGGTTATCTTTGCCATGCACAATTTGTCATTTAGCACTTGGTTTCTGACTGATAACAAAGACGGACAAACAGGCATCAAAGTGGAACCTCCATCCAATTTTGGTGGTGTAGGTAAATCCATAATAGAAAAATGAGAGTGATTGAGGCTCTTTGGTTGCGATATAATGCAAAATGTACACCAAATGAGCTTTTTAAAATTAAATTCAAATGTCCACAATCTGGGTCCGATTGAGATCAAACTTTGGGGCATGTTTGTTTATGATATAATGTAAAATATACATTAAAATGGGGTTTTCAATGTGAAATTTAAATGGCCACAAAATCTGTAATATGGATCAGATCCTGATCAAACTCTGTCAGTCATTAAAGGATACCATCCTACATAACACCCACATATATGAAAGAAATGTGATCTTATGAATTTCTGAAAATTCAAAGTTAAAGATCATGATTTTTCCAAGATTTTTCCTGACTTTGACCTTGAAAATTTAATCAGTTCTTGACTATGGGGATATGAATCGTCAGTAAAAATTTCATAACAACATACAAATAATTCCGGGCTCCAGGTTGCTCACAAACAGACAAAAACACAAAACGGGGGCAAAAACATAACCACCTTCAACTTTGTTGGTGGAGGTAAAAAGATTCACCGTTCCGTTTCTAAACGGACATCCACAGAAACCAAAAATTCTTTCTTGTGTCTTGATGGCTCCTCACACTTGCCTCCTTCCAGCGTTGTTACTGAGTTTTTGAGAACTCCCTACCTGATACAGATTTACCATAAAGTACCACACTCTCTGTATTCCTGAATGATTGATATAAATGAAGTCCAAGAAATATTCAGTGGCTTGGAACTGTTCCTGTATCCATCCCCTGACATTTCAAGAAAACTGGCTGTAAAAATGATGACATAATTCTTATATTTCCAAAAAACTGCCCTGTCCCAACTTTACCAAATCTACCCAAACAGAAGTTACTCACCGCTACTGTAGGCGTATGGGGACTCAGCTGAGCCATCTTGTAGACTGTCCAGGATCTCGCCTTTGCCCACATCACTGTCACCAACCAGGAGGAACTTCAGCAGGTAGTCATAGCTTTTCACTGGGCTGCCCTGGCTGCCCATGGTGCCTCACATCTGAACCCACAGGTGATGGAGACCAAAAAAGGTAACTAAGCAATCCCCCCCCCCCCCCCAACACACACACACACCCTGTGTGCTCCACTCCTTAAGCCAAAACAACAGCGTGTTCGTTACGCCATGAAAACACTGATCTAGCTACTTATTTCTCCTTTAAATAGTGACTACTTTAAAGGGGAAGACCGAAAACTGATCCTGATCACCAAGAGCCTGTTTGGGGAAAAAATACATGGCAGCTGACAAAACAGCCTCTAAAATGCAAAAACATGCTACTGGCCAAAGATGATTAAATCATGATATATTAGTCTGTGTGCAGGTAGTGCTCAGAAGAAGAAGAAGAAAAAAAAAACTACTTTGTCTTAGGCAAACACCTGGTGCTGTTATCCAAAAGACAACTTACAAACAAGTACAATAGTGTCTACTAAAAGGTAAAATTTTAAACCTCCCAAAATGGAGACAAGCAAACCGTTGTTAATGCAAGATCTGTACTGTCACTTTGCAACTTTCATAAAAAGATGACTGTGGTGTTTAAACCATCAAAGCTGGGTGATGTAGCAATGCTACCTCTGATAGCTCAGCAGCTAGCTTAACTAGCTCTTCACACTGCTGCTTCAAACATTCTCAAATAAAGTCAACATAAACTCCACAGTTTTAACTATGCCACCGCTAGTACGTCACGCAACTTTCCCAGTCTGAGACGACACCCCGGAGAATTAAAAAATACAAATATGCTTGACGCGCTAATGGCAGCTAGCCAAGCCCGCAGTTTAAGTTGAACCGACGTCTGTGTAATTTCAGGCCTAGTGTCTTTTAGTCCACGCCACAGAATACCATAACGTCACGAAGCCAGGTCCTTAAAGTGTCTGTAGAAATGTCCAGCAAGCTGTACGGGCAGCAAACCGTTTCTGTCCCTCGGTCGAAATCTGTGTCGATGCAATAGATAATATCAGTCGGAGTCGGTGGCCGCGTCACCCTCCTGTGGAATCACAGCGACTTTCTGCAGCACGACAGAAACAACTGCTGCGCTCTGGTCCCTGGTCCCGCCCCCTCAACACAAGTCCCGCCTCTACGGTCAGGTGATTGGTTGTCATCTGCATATTGCTGTAATCTGTAGCAAGTATTGGGTCAAGTAATTGTCCATCAAGCAAACGCGTCAACGTTGTCAACAACACGCAGATGGTAAGAAGGAATGAACAGAACAATGACAAAAATCACGGCTTAGGCTCGCATTGTACATTGTACTTCTCGACCATGTTTGTATTTGTGTAGCACACACACTTGCGCGTATATATTCTGTGCAGTATCTTAGCTGTTCCTCGGACTGCACTCTTCTGGACAGAGACCTCCACATCTGCTCCAGCTGCTCCTTCATCCATTGGTACTTCTCAGTTTTCTTGTGCTCCTTCTTTCTGATCTTGCTGTCAGCTGGGATTGCCACATCGATCACAACTGCAGTCTTGTGATCCCTTGTCAACGACCACTATGTCTGGTTGTTTGGCCAGCAGCTGCTTGTCTCTCTGGACTCTGAAGTCCTACAGGACCTTAACCCTGTCGTACTCAACCACCTTTAGTGGCATCTCCTCTTGGGACTTGGGGACTTCCCATCCGTATGTGGCACAGATGTGGTAGACTCCTACCTCTATGGATCTGGTGCGTAGGTCTTGTTCTTGTGCTGCCATGATCAGAGCCTCTGTGCTGTACTTTAGGCCGGCATTTTCTAGCCACTGGTAGGTCTTCTTGTTGTCAGCCACTTCTTCTATCTGTCAATGGTACATCCAATGGAGGGACTTGGTCTTCCATAATTCCCCCTCCTGTTATGAGGCATTCTTGTAGCAGCTGATCTTCGGCGAGCCATGTTTCTGACATATTCATAGATGCTCCTTGTCTCATCCTGAATTGTGGCTCTGACACTCACTAATCCTCGCCCTCCCTCTTTGTGTTACTCATAGAGCCTCATGATGCTGGACTTTGGGTGTGAGGAGTGTTGTGTGGGCCGCTGAAGAGGAGGTACTGCTGGCCCACCACCACCAGAGGACACCCTGCCTGGAGTGCGGGCTCCAGGCACAAGAGGGCGCTGCCGCCTCACAGGAGCAGCCGGGGTGACAGCTGTCACTTATCACCTACGACAGCTGTCACCAATCATCTGATCTTCAGTAGTATATCAGCAAGACGACATCTCCACCTTGTTGCCGAGATATCGCTCTACCTAGGAGGTAAAGTGCTCAGCCGATTGTGTTGTCTTCCCGACAATAATACTTTGTTGCTTTGTGTGTTTAATAGCAGACAGTGAGTATTTACAGCTGGAGACTGTGTTGCACTTTTTCCCTACCTCTTTGATAAGTACTCACACTCCTGCACTTACCAGTTTCTGATGAGAGGTGGAGGTGGTTTTCCCACCATACGTGTTGCTGGGTGCAAACGCATCCACATCTAACTGTTTTTTGTTCCTCGCCAGCAGTACCAGATCCGACAAGCGGAGGCAGTGGCCACCTGGGAGTTCGGGACTTGGCGGCTCCAGTATTCCCGGGGTTCGGTGGCGGAGGAAATCGTGTGGTTCCGGTTCTGCTTTAGACGGACGTCTCTTATCTTCGAGCCTGCCCACGTGACACATTTTTGTGAATTGACTTCATTGCTTACTATTGTGATCTGCCGTGTTTGTTGTGCTTATTCACAACAGTAAAGCGTTGTTATTTGACTTCCTCCATTGTCCGTTCATTTGCGCCCCCTGTTGTGGGTCCGTGTTCCTACATTTTCACAACAAGGAGTTTCCATGTCTTGACATCAGTAGCATCTATCTCCTCCTGTGGCCAGCTTATTATTATCCCAGCTGGGTATCTGATGAGTGGTAGGGTGTATGTATTGATGGCTTGGATCTTATTCCTACCATTGAGCTGGCTTCTCAGCACCTGTCTTACCTTCTGGAGGTATTTGGTTGTGGCTGGCCTTCTTGCATCTTGATCATGGCTTACATTGGCTTGTGGGATTCCCAGGTACTAACTGTCCTGTATTACCACTATCCTCCCTTCTTGCAACTCCAGCTCCTCAGTCTAGATCATGTTCTTTCTCTTTGCCAATAACTGGCTACACTTATCCACTTCAAATGACATCCCAACATCCTCACTGTCGATCCTGGTGAGGTGGATCAGTGGGTCAAAGTCTCACTCAGTCTTGGTATAAAGATTGATGTCATCCATATACAGGAGGTGGCTGATGGTTGCTCACTCCTGAATTGATATCTGTTTCTACTTCTTGTGATGAGTTGGCTGAGGAGGTTGAGGCCTATGCAGAACAGCACTGGGGACAGTGCATCACCTTGGTATATTCCACACTTGACGGTGACTTGTGCTATTGCCTTGGAGTTGGCCTCCAGTGGTGTCGTCCACAGTCTCATTGATTTCCTCATGATGGTTATCAGTGCACTGGCAGAATTGTATAAGTGAGAGTCACACAGCCAGTACTCTAGGCATTTCCCAGGAGAGAGTTCATTCAGTTTTGATGGAAGAACTGGGAATGATGAACCTTACAGCATGATGTGTCCCAAGGCGTTTCTTTGCTGATCAGAAAAGCACGAGGTTGCAGATGTTTAGGGAGAATCTTCGGCTTTTTGAGGCAGATCCGAATGACTTCATGCGACGATTTGTGACCATGGATGAGACCTGGGTCCATCACTTCAAACAGAGTCCAAACAACAGGTGAAGTAATGGAAACATGCAGGTTCTCCCCCCTCAGAAGAAAGCCAAAGCTGTCTCTGTCTTCTGGGATTCTGAGGGCATCATAATGTTGAACTATCTCCAGAGCTTTAGACTATCTATGGGTGGTATTATGCTTCCCATTTGTAGCACCTGAGGGAGAAAATTAGCAGAAGTGGTGTGGAATGCTGCGACAAGATGTTCCATTTCATCAGGACAATGCTCCGGTCCAAACGTCGGTCATCCCAATGGATGCCATTCATGAATGTGGCTTTGAACTTGTTCTGCAAACAACTTGTTCCCTGATTTGGCTCCTTCAGACTTCCATCTGTTTCCAAAGATGAAAAGGCATCTTGCTGGAACATTACAATAGGGAACCGCAGTCTTGTTTGAACTCCTGCGTGATATTGTGGGATTTGACCACTTCCAGGGACAGCCTGCACAAACACAGAATCACTTTTTACTTTGAACCTGGAACCTTCTGCACTGAAACCAAGCGCATTAACCACTTGGCCACCAGTGACTGACAGCATGTCATATCATGGCAATGTTGTGGGATATATAATGTTCTTAGTGTCTCTGCTGATGTTTCCCAGCTCTATTACATTTTACCCATTTAACAGTTGGGGTTTTACAACCTAACGCCCCTTGCTTCTTGGGATGCATATCGACAGTCTGCATGCTGTACACAGCAAGGTACATTGTAAATCAAGAAACACCCATCTTAACTTGCATGCAGTACACACTGGCCCATATGGATTCTAATTAAAGTCTACCCTCACCATCCGCTACTATGTAGTAAGTAAAGTGTGATGCTTGCTAACTGACCTGAGTACCATGTGAACTGTGAAAATAAGGGCTCCAGTAAGGCTGACCGTGTGTGTGTATGTGTTTGCGAATGTGCGCTTTCAACCTAAGGGCCCCAGTGACCTCCCCCTTGGTGCCCCCAGTCAGCATACCAAATTTGGTGTTGATTGCTTAATTTCTTTGGCTGTACATAGTGAACACAAACCGTGCCACATACATACATACGAGGTCTATTAGAAAAGAAACCGACCTTTTTACTTTTTCAAAAACTATATGGATTTGAATCACGTGTGATTGCGTCAGACAAGCTTGAACCATCGTGCGCATGCGTGAGTTTTTCCATGCCTGTCGGTTGCGTCATTTGCCTGTGAGCAGGCTTTGAGTGAGGAGTGGTCCACCCCCTCGGTGGATTTTCATTGTCAGGAAATGGCGGAATGATTTGGGCTTTTTTTCCATCAGAATTTTTTCAGAAACTGTTAGAGACTGGCAGCTGGAAACCATTAGAAAAATTTATCTGGCTTTCGGTGAAAATTTTACGGGCTTCACAGAGAATAAGTAGTGTTACTACAACTTTAAGGATGGCTTTAAGGACGCTCGGTGCGCCGCGCTCCCTGCCGTCATCGAGAGCCACAAACCACCGGATCATTTCTAAATGGATGGCTCTGTGGATCCGAGACCGTCGTGTGCACTTTCTCTGGTTATCACAAGAGCTGGACATCAGCCATTTTCCGGCAGATTTCACTTTTAACAAGAGATTTTGTCATGGAAAGCCGAGCGGAGGCTTCGCGCGTCACGACCGATTTGCTGATGGAGCGAGACAAAGGAACACCTCCATTTTGGTCTCACAGCACAGCTTTGAGAAGGCGTTCAGACAGCTGTCGGTGGTTTTTTCATCGAGTGATTATCCAAGAAATTGTGGCTGTGCCTGGACATGCCAGAACATGTCCCGTGAGGCCTCATCACGGTGTTGCTTTGTGCCATGCGGCAGCGCCGCGACGCGCGGAATTCCTCCGCACGTCTGTCTCAATGTTCCAAAAAAGTGCTGATGTCCACGTCTTTTCACAATTCCTGTGCTAGTCAGACGATGTCCCGGATAAAACACAGCGTCCAGTTTGGAAATGAACGGCACATTCCACTGTTACAGGAGTTTTTGTCATGGAAAGAGGAGCGGAGGCTTCGCGCGTCGCGGCGGTGCCGCATGGCGCACAGCAACGCCGTGATGAAGCCTCACGGGACATGTTCTGGCATGTCCAGGCACATCCACAATTTCTCGGATAATCACTCGATGGAAAAACCACCGACAGCTGTCTGAACGCCATCTCAAAGCCGTCCTGTGAGACCAAAACGGAGGTGTTCCTTTGTCTCGCTCCATCAGCAAATCGGTCGTGACGCGCGAAGCCTCCGCTCGGCTTTCCATGACAAAATCTCTTGTTAAAAGTGAAATCTGCTGGAAAATGGTTGATGTCCAGCTCTTGTGATAACCAGAGAAAGTGCACACGACGGTCCGGCTCCACAGAGCCATCCGTTTAGAAATGATCCGGTGGTTTGTGGCTCTCGATGGCAGCACGGAGCGCGGCGCGCCGAGCATCCTTAAAGCTGTCCTTAAAGCCATCCTTAAAGCTGTAGTAACAGTCCTTATTCTCAGTGAAGCCTGTAAAATTTTCACCGAAAGCCAGATAAATTTTTCTAATGGTTTCCAGGTGCCAGTCTCTAACAGTTTCTGAAAAAATTCTGATGGAAAAAAAGCCCAAATCATTCCGCCATTTCCTGACAATGAAAATCCGCCGAGGGGGTGGACCACTCCTCACTCAAAGCCTGCTCACAGGCGAATGGCACAACCGACAGGCGTGGAAAACCTCACGCATGCGCACAACAGTTCAAGCTTGTCTGACGCAATCACACGTGATTCAAATCCATATAGTTTTTGAAAAAATAAAAAGGTCGGTTTCTTTTCTAATAGACCTCGTACATACATAGATTACCTTATATATATATATATATATATAGAGAGAGAGAGAGAGAGAGAGAGAGAGAGATATGTGTGGATCCATAGGGTCTAGATTGGGTAGTGTTTATAAAATAGGTAGTTTCTATAATGAGTTGGAATGACGTGTGAGTCCAGAATGTTTTTAGGACCTTAGACCTCAAGTTTTTTGAGGAACCCAACCCTTTTTTCTGTTAATTATGTAATTTTGTAATGGTAATTTACTGTCTTAATGTATTTATAAATGGTTTAGGTTATTGTTATCATATACACACTATTCTTACATCCGCCAAGGACATAATAAAATCATCTGTATTTATTTATTTGTCAGTCTGTTAGCAGGATTACATCAAAACTACGACACAGATTTTGACAAAATTTTCACCACAGTTACATTTTTGGCCATGGAAGAATCCATTCAATTTTGGTGGTCCTCTGAATCCGGATTCTGGATTAAGTTTCAGTTTATATAGGCTTTGAAGGATTACCGTTAGCAGGATTACGTTAAAACTACTGCACGGATTTTGATGAAATTTTCAACACATATACATATTAGGCCATGGAAGATTCCATTAAATTCTGGAGGTGATCTGTATCCGGATCTGGATTCTGTATCAAGTTTAAATTTATATAGGCTTTGATTCTCACCAGATTTGCACAACAGACAGATATTAGGGTATGGAAGACTCCACTCAATTTTGGAAGTGATCTGGATCCAGATTGGCGGACACCAGAAATCTCTGATTGCTCTTATTTTTATTACATCCGCCAAGGACGTAATAAAATCATCAGCGTTTATTTATTTGTCTGTCTGTCTATCTTTTAGCAGGATTACGTCAAAACTACTGCATGGATTTTGACAATTTTCACCACAGATAAATATTAGGCCATGGAAGAACCCATTAAATTTTTGAGATGATCCAGATCTGGATTCTGGATCAAGTTTCACTTTATATAGGCTTTAAAGGATTACTGTTAGCAGGATTATGTCAAAACTACGGCATGGATGTTGATGAAAGTTTCAACACCTATAGACCATGGAAGACTTCATTAAATTTGAATCTCACCAAATTATCACCACGGATACATATTAGGCCATGGAAGACTCCATTACATTTTGGAGGTATCAAGATCCAAATCCAGATTCTGGATCAAGATTTCACTTTCTATACTCTTTGAAGGAATATGTAAAAACTACTTCAGGGATCTCACCAAATTTGCACAACAGACAGATATTAGGCCATGGAAGACTCCACTGAATTTTGGAGGTGATCCGGATCCGGATTTGGTTTATAGATCAAGATTTCCCTTTCTATAGGCTTTCAATGTTTACTTCAAAACTACTTCACAGATTCTCACCAAATTTGCACCACAGATAGATATTAGAGCATGAAAGACTCCACTGAATTTTGGAGGTGATCCGGATCCAGATTGGTGGACGTCAGAAATCTCTGATTGCTCTTGTTATCAATATTATTATCAGAATTATTATTATCAGTATTAATACTTCCATTTTGTCGGGAAAATTATCATTTCTTTAAGTTGATTGCAGACCCTGCAGCAGGTCTGTAATCAGCCACTTCTGTAATGGCTCTGCTTTGAAGCATGAAACAATGAAGCAGTGCTCTAATCCGCTGCTTCGTTGGTTCATTGCTCTGCTGCTTTTCAGAAGCAACAAGTCCGCTTCTTAACCCCTCTCAAAACATTTAAAAATGTCAATTGTGAGTCACTTTTGTGCAGATTAAAGTCACTAACATGGACTCTTGTCTTGTTGCAAGCAAGAAACGAGAATTGTCCTCCGTTCTGTTCGCACAGCTCTAAACGCTGCACCACTCTCTGCCGCCACGTTAGAGTCCGGTCGAAATGAATAACTTCAAAGTGAATCACCGTTTAAATCAAATGATGCCTCTTTCCAAACACAGACAACAGACTAAAACATTTTTTCCTCCCAAAAGAGACGGCCTGCGTTCTTTATGAATTACATTGATGTTGACATGCAGCACCGCCGGCTGTAAGCGATCAGCTCAGAGGTATGGAGTTAGATTTGTGGCATTAATGTCTGCTTTTGACAAAAACTACAGATTTTATTTTTATTTATGTCCAGAGATCAAGGATCCAGTGACCACTTTCATATTTATTTACTTTAAGACTCAATAAAATGTTGTCGACCTAGAAAATCTGTAAAGCCTACTTTTAGTACACAGAAAATTCACAAGCGGTATTGATAAGCGGAATCAATAATGGCATCGATATTGATAAAGTCTTATCAATACCCATCCCTTATTATTTATGTTAAAATGTGTTAGTTATGCCTAAGATGTTTAAAAGATTTTTTTTAATTATGTTTAAAATATGACAAAAGATAAAAATAGAAGAATAGAAAGTTCTTTAAAAACACGTTTAAAATGTTCGAAAAGAGTGTGAAATGTGTGAAAGAATAGAAAGTTATTTAAAAAACATGTTTAAAATGTTTACAAAGGCTGTAAAATGTGTAAATGCATAGACAGTGACTTAAAAACACACAATGACTTTTAAAATGTGTTTAAGATGTAAAAGAATAAAAATAAACATACAAAGATATTGAAATTGTGTGTATGTGTGTCCGTGGGGTGTCATTTGTTCTCTGAGGGGGGCTCATTTTCCCACAATTTGAAAACCCCTGATATACTGTAGATGATTTACTGCCCCCTGCTGGAATGATGTATGAGTCCAGAACGTAAATGTCAATGTTGATTGTTCAGTGTTGTTAGGTAATATAAGTAGCTTCTCTAAAAATATTAGTCCTATCACTGTTCAATTTTGTCACCATTCATCCTTGACCCAAAATACATAAGTAAATCAAACAGTAAATGTCAGCTCTCCACGCACAGCTTTTTGTCTTTCTGCAATCTGGTGTAAGCAGGTGCTTTTAATTTGGTAAACAGAGACAGTGGCGGTAGACATTAAAAGCACTACACATTTCACTCATGGTACCAACATGACACTTAACTCACTCATGTTAACAGCAACATAACACTTAACTAAACAAATTCAGCTGCAAAACACAGTAAATCAATAACACTAACAACATTGTTAAACTAACATAATCCACAGTAAAAACATTTAAGAGCCAATATTTTTAAAGTTCTGGCAGGTTTAGATTAGGGTGTGATTCAAGCCGACTCGGATTTCAACGAAATGTGGCTCAGAGATGGAACCTACCAAGAAACTTACTTTCCCAAAATTTCTCAACCAAAACCTAAATGGTGACCTTGACAGGGGTTATCAAACTTCAAGTAAAAACTGATATTTCATTAAATACCCATCTTTCAAGTGGTGTAACATTCAGCACAATCAAGTCCCCAAGCTAGTTTAACTATCAAATGACATAAGGCAAACTCTTTCATTTTATATACATATTTGGTTGGGGGATCGATGGCGCTGAATATAGGGGGCACTCAAAGTCTGGTCATTTTGCGAAATTGACTGTATTTAAAGGCTCATAACCCTCTGCGCCATCAACAAATACGAGGTCTGTACGAAAAGTATCCGACCTTATTATTTTTTTAAAAAACCATATGGATTTGAATCATGTGTGATTACATCAGCCAAGCTTGAACCCTCGTGGGCATGCGAGAGTTTTTCACGCCTGTCGGTGACGTCATTCGCCTGTGAACACGCCTTGTGGAAGGAGTGGTCCAGCCCCCTCGTTGGAACTCCTTTGTCTGAGAAGTTGCTGAGAGACTGGCGCTGTGCTTGATCAAAATTTTTTCAAAAACTGTGAGGCACATCCGAGTGGACACCATTCGAGAAATTCAGCTCGTTTTCGGTGAAAATTTTAACGGCTGATGAGAGATTTTGGATTGTTTCTATCGCTTTAAGGACTACTCACGGAGCGGGACGTCACGCAGCGCTCCGAGGCGACGTCGTCATCCTGTTTCAAGCTGAAAACCTCCAAATTTAAGCCTCTGTTGACCCAGGATGTCGTGAGAGAACAGAAAATTTTCAGAAGAGGTCGGAATCAGCAGTTTATCCGGACATTCCACTGTTAAAGGAGATTTTTTTTAATGAAAGACGTGCGGACGGATTGGCGTGCCCGCCACAGGAAAAACTCCTCCGTTGGAAGCCTTAAGGACAAGTTGGAACATGCCCTGCTGTTAAACAATTTCTCAGATACTCACTCAACTGAAAGCCACCAAAAGCCGCCTGGATTTTACAAATGGTTATCAACACGGAGGTGTTTTTCCTGTGGCGGGCTGCGAGCCGTCGCGCCAATCCGTCCGCACGTCTTTCATTAAAAAATCTCCTTTAACAGTGGAATGTCCGGATAAACTGCTGATTCCGACCTCTTCTGAAAGTTCTCTGTTCTCTCACGACGTCCTGGGTCAACAGAGGCTTAAATTTGGAGGTTTTCAGCTTGAAACAGGATGACGACGTCGCCTCGGAGCGCTGCGCGACATCCCGCTTGGTGGGAAGTCCTTAAAGTGATAGAAACAATCCAAAATCTCTCATCAGCCGTTAAAATTTTCACCGAAAACGAGCTGAATTTCTCGAATGGTGTCCACTCGGATGTGCCTCACAGTTTTTGGAAAAATTTTGATGAAGCACAGCGCCAGTCTCTCAGCAACTTCTCAGACAAAGGAATTCTGACGAGGGGGCTGGACCACTCCTTCCACAAGGCATGCTCACAGGCGAATGACATCACCGACAGGCATGCGCACGAGGGTTCAAGCTTGGCTGATGTAATCACACGTGATTCAAATCCATATAGTTTTTTTAAAAAATAAAACTGTCGGTTTTGTATAGGCCCTACTCTATCAAATGCAACTGAAAAAACATTGTGGTCTTGATAGCGTTGGCCACCAGGGGGCACCAAAGTACTTGACTTGCCCAATTTTGAGGATGTTTAGTGCCACCTGGTGGCCCGCGCCATCAGCCTTTTTTAACTGAATTTGCAGAAGTGGATAATCCAACATCTCTACTTTAAATAACAGTTGGCAGAATTTTGGGGACTCCTCTTATATTTATTTGATACCCCTTTAAAATCAGGTCATTGGTCAGACATTTGTCTCTCGATCTGCGTCAGCTGCACAAGAGTTCATGCCTGACTAACTTGAAGATACCTCAAATTGCCTTTTCCCTTGGCAGACTTGAGGATTTAGGTATGGGGGAAATAACTTCAGGAAAATTCTTATGTTCTATTGAAAAGGACATGTTCATAAGCTTGTTGCCATAGCAACTAATACCAATACACATGTATTGGATTGACTGTACATAACGGAAGGAGAATCAAAAGAAAATATCAACAGTTCATACATGCATTCATGTGGTAATTCACGCAATTGGGTTAGCAAGCATGCGTTCATTGACCTGATTAAAAAGGGGCATCAAACCAGTATAACAGGAGTCCCCAAAATTCTGCAAACTGTTATATAAAGTAGAGATGATAGTTTATCCACTCCTGCAAATTTTGTTAAAAAAGGCTGATGGCGTGGACCACCAGGTGGCACTAAACTTCCTCAAAGTTGGTGGTCAGCGCCATCAAGACCCCAATATTTTTCAGTTGCATTTGATAGAATATGGCCTATATTTGTTGATAACATTGAAATCTGGTTGGGGCCTTGATGGCGCAAGGGATTATGGGCTTTAAATACAGCCAATTTCGCAAAATGGCCAAATTTTGATCACCCCCTATATTCAGTGCCATTGATCCCCCAATCTAAAATATATGTAAGTGGAAGACTTTGTCTCCATAAGTCATTTGATAATTAAACTGGCTTAGGGACTTGATGGCGCTGAATGTTACACCACTTGAAAGATGGGAATTTAATGAAATATCAGTTTTTGCATATTTTTGCCTTGAACTTTGACGACCCCTGGCAAGGTCACCATTTGTTTTTCGGTCGAAAAATTTTGAGAAAGTTCGTTTCTTGGTAGGTTCCATCTCTGAGCCATGTTTTGTTGAAATCAGAGTTGGCTTGAATGACAGCCTGCCTAATCCTTAAAAAATATTGGCTCTTAACACCTCAAACGACTGAACTCCCATGGTGAATTGCAACACAATTGTTTACTGGTTAAATAAAATTGCTAGTTTCTCACAAAATATTTGTCCTATCAACTTTCTGTTTTCACAGCATTCATCCTTGACCCAAAATACATAAATGTACCAAACAGCAAATGTCAGCTCTCCCCAGGTTTTGTGCGATCAAAGCCACACACACACACAGAGGCCACTTGGCTATTAATATATAGATACATGCACACACACCCACACAGACAAAACATTGCTCGGTTCACACCTCAGTTTAAACATCACTTTTCAGCAGTGGTGGGCACAGTTCCGATAATCTGATAATTATCAAAGATAATGTTTTCATTATCAGATTATCTTTTTAGATAACTTTAAAAACCATTATTGGACTAATTATCTTGCGATAAATTTTTGTCCGATAATTTTTAGACCGATAACGTGGTAAACAAAGCTGAACAGCTACAAACATTTAAAAAATTTAAAATCAGGTGAGCACCTACTTGTTAAATATTTTGTAGCAGATGTGTAACTCTACCCTCTGCAAACAGAGGAGAGTTGCTTCTAGAAGAAACCACTCTGTCCTCTGCAAGCAAAATAGAACTAGACACACACACACACACACACACACACACACACACACACACACACACACACACACACACACACACACACACACAAAAATGCATTTCTTTTAACCCCATACTGATACGCGGGTAATATCACACAAGTCATCCAGAGGCATACATTTTTAACTTATGGTTCAAATTTTAAACAAACTAATTTCGGACAAGTTATTTAAATTAACGTCACATCTGAAGTTTTATAAAGTGAAAATATCAGATATGTGTTTTAGTTTTAAAACAATGCGCTAATTTTTAAGGTTTTAGTGTAGACATGCTGTGCCCAGTGCATTATGGGTATGATAGCGTAATCTCAGTACGTTCACGACATGAGAAATGCATTTGAGACACTCTGATCAGGCTCCACGGACAACAGTGTTAAACTCTAGTGCCTAAAACTCTCGTGAATATATTCTCTGGGTTTATAGACGTTACTGTGTTTGTGTTTATTAAATTCCATGCATCTTAAACGTAGCAACACAGATTATCTGGAATTTTGTTTTGGCAAGTTTTTACGGTCTCTACTGCCATCTACTGGCCAGTAGTATTCATGGCAGTATTGAAACTGAAGCTGGGCTGATATTTTTAATCACTGTACTCGGTTCCATCTGAAACTGTACCACAGAACCGCACGGTGTAAAAGTTCAGAGCGCCCGATTTATGTTCTCACACACATTGTACGTTCAAAAACCACACGTCAGACTCATGTTTCCAGAAGCAAAACGTAGACAGAAGCTTTTTTTTCAAATTTAATTTACATTTCTTATTTTTTACAAAAACTCTCGATGGGAGACATCAAAGTTTAAAAAAACATTACAAGACAGGTCTGCGGTGTTTGCACATGCACAGTGCAAGAGGTTAGATGCTTGTAGCGCTTCAGCAGCAGGATACCCTCACAACGGCCAACCAGAATATCAAGCATGTTTGATTTTCATCTGACCATATCATCGCCGATCAGGAGGTGGTCGTGAGATGTTAAACACAGCTCGTTACTCCATGTATGTAAACGATGTAGGACGCACGATTAACTTGAAACTCGGTGCGATCCAAAAAATTCTCACACGAATGATAAATCGTCTGAAAAGGGCCAAAACTCGCACAGTGTAAACCCAGCTTAAGTACTGAATGTCTGGCACCAGTAGATCATGGCAGTGTTCTATTTATTTTTGACACTGGTTATATCAGACGATTATCTAATTACAACTTGGCTTTTTTTTTTTTTTTTGAAAATGCCTGTTTTTACAAATAAAAAAATGGAATATTTTACAAAAGCACATTTATCTGTAAACACCAATACACGACACACGTCACATTAACGGGTTGGTTTACATAATGAATGACTCAACCAATCAGTGTAGCGGAGGCACATTTTACCCAGAATCCTTTGCGATCTGTCTGTTTGTTACAAAACTTCAGAATTAGTGCATTAGTCAACATTAAAATATATATGTTATATTTTAACTTTGTACAAATGACAGAATTGACATTGATGGAGTTATTCTATCAGTATTCATTTTATTTATACGTCAAACCTTAACTCAGCATTGCTTTATTTTCCAAGACCTCCGACTGACGGCAGTGTTGTGATTGAGTAGAGTTGAGCTTTGAGGCTCCTCTCAGCTTGCTTCTGTGCTGGAAGCTATGTAGTAAACAGGAGCTTCCAGCAGGGGACAAGATGTTCAAAGACAGAAGTGCTGGCTCATTGTTTGGTTCTGTTGTTGCTTTTGATACTACCAGAAACAATCGTGATGTTAAAACTCAAAATCAGTTTGTTAGTAGTTGCAAGTGTACCAGAGACAATACTGGAATTTATCACTTATCGGTTATCTGTAACTTCTGATACATTTTTGGGTGGTTTATCATTTTATCTTTATCAAAGATAACTTTTCAGTTATCTGATTATGTTATTGAAGTAAATTTTTTGGTTATCTGTGCCCACCACTGGCCCTAAGCCATTGTGCTGCCTTTATACTATACAAACTCCTGACAGGAGTTCTTATAACCTTTGTTTTTTTCCCCCCTTTTTTGTTGTTTTTAAGAGCATCTGTTGCATTTATAGCAGAAACCGACCCGGAGTCACATACCGAACGGTCCCCCTCAAAAATCAGGCCACCTGCCTCCACTGTGCATGCATCATTTCGGAGCTCAGCAGTTCGTCTCAGACAGACTTCCTTCACTGAAAGCGATCAAAGGGAACAATGGGATTATTAGCCATCAGATGACAAGGTAAAATCTCTTAAATTATTCTAAAGTAAATTTTAAGCAGAAACTAGGTCATTTTAAACAGAAACGATGCTATAATCAGTGAAAAGCTTCAGATATCTGTCGCTGATGACTGGAGTGCAGTTTGAAGAACAAACAAGGCGATAATTGGTGAAATACTGCTGACACTCGAAACGACGCATGTACATTGAAGGCAGAGCGGACCGATTTTTTTTGGGGGGGGGGGGGGGATTTTAGGGGGGACCGTTCGGTGACACCTGTTTGACACATGAATGAAATGAGGAGGAGAATTTATCAACTTTTATCCTCAGAGGGCCGTTAGTGACGGCGTCATACATGTATTGACCACTATGTACTCTTGTGGCGCTGTTCTTCTGCAAAGAAAGTTTGGTCATATAATTAGAATATCATGAAAAAGTTGATTTGTTTCAGTAATTCCATTCAAAACGTGAAACTTGTATAATGTATACATTCATTCCACACAGACTGATATATTTCAAATGTTTATTTCTTTTAATTTTGATGATTATAACTGACAACAAAACAGTATCTCAGAAAATTAGAATATTGTGAAAAGGTGCAATATTGAAGACACCTGGTGTCACACTCTCATCAAATAAACTCAAAACACCTGCAAAGTTCTTTAACTGGTCTCTCAGTCTAGTTCTGTAGGCCAGTGATTCTCAACCGGGGTGCCGTGATCGATCGTCAGGGGTGCCGTGGGTATTTTTCATATTCGCGATTACCATGAATTATTTATTTTATCCATAAAGCATAAAACGACTCAGCCTCGCGTGCTGCAGCCTCGCTCTCGTCTTAAGGCGGGACAATAACAAGGAGGCTGACGGCTGATTAAAACAGTGCCGTCTCCTTCAAAAGCCGTCTAAAATGCGGAGCTGTTGGTGTGTGTGTCAGTGCCTGTGTGTGCGCGCGCGCGGAGTTAACAGGCTGCAGACTGCGAGGGAGGGGGTGGGTGAGGGAGGGGAGGGGGTGGGTGAGTGAGATTCCTGAATGCAGGCGCGACACGTTCAGTGCGCAGCGAGCGCGGAGCAGAGAGGATTTTAACCCAAGTGAACGTTAACAAAACGGAAACATGAAGCTGCCTTTACTTCTCTCTGAACTTTCTCTAAAGGTGTGATTCTGCCGTTACCGTCCTGTTCACACCATGTGCGCGTCGTATGCTGAATTTATGAGATCATGAGATGAAATAAATGGTCAAATATCTTTAAAAACATATTTAAAAAATGAGAATATATGAATGAACTGAGATACACACAAAAAAAACAATGTTCAGATGCACAGATCACAAAAAGCAGGTGAGAACTCTGAACTTTAACAGCTGTTATTTTCCAAAGGTATTTATTTGTTCAATCTTGAGCTTAATGCAGTGTTTAAGCACAAAACGTGACTGATGAGGAGAAACTATTTCAGAAATGCAACAGAAACAACCACAAATCAGAAAAAGTTGGGACTGTATGTAAAATGAAGATAAAAATAAAAATGTTGCACCATTCCCAGTTTCTCCACTCACAGAAGCCAAACGTTCTTCCAGAGTTGTGTAATTATACTACAATAGTAGAATATAAAGAAGGGAAAGAAAAGAAAAAAAAAATAGACAATATATTCGTCAATCGCAATTATTTGTCTGACAATTAATCGTCTCCAGAAATTCGTAATCGTGACAGCCCTACTTGAGATCAGAGCGCAAAATGCTTGAGGATTTTCGAAATGCAATGTTTTCTGTATCGATTTTCTATTGCGATAATTGGGTTCTGCGCAAAACCAGAGGTAATAGCATTATAATATTATTTTGGTTGGTGGTGTGCCGCAGGATTTTGTAAATACAAAAAGGGTGCCGCGGCTCAAAAAAGGTTGAAAATCACTGCTGTAGGCTACACAATCATGGGGAAGACACCTGACGTCTTGCCTGGGTTAAAGACAAAAAGGACTGGACTGCTGCTGAGTGGTCCAAAGTTATGTTCTCTGATGAAAGTAAATGTTTCATTTCCTTTGGAAATCAAGGTCCCAGAGTCTGGAGGAAGAGAGGAGAGGCACAGAATCCACATTGCTTGAGGCCCAGTGTAAAGTTTCCACAGTCAGTGATGGTTTGGGGTGACATGTCATCTACTGGTGTTGATCCACTGTTTTCTGAGGTCCAAGGTCAATGCAGCCGTCTACCAGGAAGTTGTAGAGCACTTCATGCTTCCTGCTGCTGATCAACTTTATGGAGATGCAGATTTCATTTTCCAACAGGATTTGGCACCTGCACACAGTGCCAAAGGTACCAGTACCTGGTCTAAGGACCATGGTATCCCTGTTCTTAATTGGCCAGCAAACTCGCCTGACCTTAACCCCGTAGAAAATCTATGGGGTATTGTGAAGAGGAAGATGTGACACGCCAGACCCAACAATGCAGAAGAGCTGAAGGCCACTATCAGAGCAACCTGGGCTCTTATACCACCTGAGCAGTGCCACAGACTGACCATGCCACACCACATTGCATTACATATTGAGTGCTGTACATGCTCATACTTTTCATGTTCATACTTTTCAGTTGGCCAACATTTCTAGAAATAATTTTTTTGTATTGGTCTGAAGTAATACTCTAATTTTCTGAGATACTGAATTTGGGATTTTCATTAGTTGTCAGTTATAATCATCAAAATTAAAAGAAATAAACATTTGAAATATATCAGTCTGTTTGTAATGAATGAATATAATATACAAGTTTCACTTTTTGAATGGAATTACTGAAATAAATCAACTTTTTCATGATATTCTAATTATATAACCAGCACCTGTATATTGATTCCATGGCAAAAGTTAACCTTATGCATAAAATGAAACATTTATACCAGGAAAAGCAGTAAATTAATGGAAGTTTGAAGATGGACAAAAAAGAAGACATTTGTCAATATATGTATCACCATTTTGATGTGCTGTATTTCATAAATGGTTAGCGCTACTGTCCTAAAACTGGGATTTGTTCATGAGGTCACTACATGTGCATCTTTCTTCTGAATTGGTGACTTGAAATAACCCTCAAACACGGTCCAAAGCTCTCTACATGCCAAAAAATGCACACTCTTGCAACGTTAACAATACAAAATGCAACAAATCAGACTGCCAATAGCTCCACCCTTCTGCACAAAATTTAATGCTTTGCATTTAGGGTTAAAAAAAAAAAAGATCATTTCCAAAAACTATCCAACAAATAAAGAAAATTCATATTAAAATGAAGTGGCAACACCTCTCAAAATATAGTGGCAACCAGGTCCAGTGTCTAAAAATCAGATCTACTACTGTATTGCAATTATTGATTAGAGTGCACAAAATAAGTTAATCAATAGACAAATTAATAAACAGTGAGTAACTAGCGGGCACAAACAAAGCTTATATTTCTGCCAAGACCTAACAGCCTTCAGTTTATCATCTCTTAACAGAGCTGAAGTGGAGGCAGGGATGCTGCTTTTTCAGCATACAAATAACATAAAAATAAAAAAAGGAGACATTTAAAATAATAATATTATATTAATAATCCTTGATTAACATTGACACCAAAAAGTAATCAACTTCCTTCCAATGCAAGGTGTGTGTGTGTGTGTGTATATATATATATATATATATATATATATATATATATATATATGTATATATGAATATAAAAGTAAGATGTAATTATCATCAAGAACAATGGCTCATTTGTGAGACAGAAACAGAACCAAAAAGTACATATTAGTAACTCATCATAAACACAACTTTGTTTTGCCTGCATAATATTACACGGACGTGTGCTACACCCTTTACACCAGTGTCAGTTAAGTTAATTTAACAACCGTGGGGAGAAAAGTCATGCGCGCTACACTGGGAAAATATGAGAAGAAATAAACAACTGAACAGGAAGTTCGAACCATAAGTAAAGAATAGATAGAATGTGTGGCTGGGGACATGTCAAAACGTTTCATCAGTACTGCTAGTTCGCGATGGCAAACTGGAAACACTGCTTCAGAACATTTCAAAACATTTTCAAAAGCTTGAAAGACTAACGTTTTGAACAATGTTCTGGATTTCATATGACAATATGTCGTGCTGTGCTGCCACCTGGTGAACACTGCCACTTGCTGGACGCTCCAGGAATGTGCACGCATACCAAATTATGACATTTATATTTAAAAGGCTACAGTCCACGCAGGGCATTTACGTATGTGTGTGTTACTTGTTTCCATCGACATGATAAAAATAAAACAATTTCATATTTTTATGAAACACAGGGACAGGATTAACTGCTGTTTTTCAAGTTTAAACGTAATTTTTGCAATTTAATTTTGAGTCACTGAGAAAATGGATGTTTTTACAGCTTTAACAAGATAAAACTCACTTCCAACAGACAACTCAGCAAAACTAAAACCAATTTATGCCTTTTTCTTTTCCCTTCATCAGACCCGTGTCCTGGCGTCTCTAGTCTCACATTGTTGGCTGATGTCTTTCAGTCGGTCTTGGTGGTTTTGTGCCTCCAGGGGTAAACCAGCTCCCCAACAAACAGCTTTTTGATCAGGGCGGTCCACGAGTGTTTGGGGTAGCAACTGTAGGTCGGGATGTGGTAGGTCTGCACCACTGTGCTGCACTTCAGTGGGTTTATCTGAGGAAGGGCGCGGAGAAGCCGTGAGAGACAAAGCAAAGTAAAAAAAAACAAGAAATAAAAGCAAATATTAACATCATTAATATACACTGGAGTGAAAATTAAACTTATACCATGTAATGAAACATAATTAACCTTCACACTGTCTCTGCAGGCCAAGAGCCGAAAATGAGTGAGTGTAGGCCCACAGGCCAAAAATGAATTTAAATATTACGATGACTTACATTACATTATATTCTGTACAAAGAAGAGGGAAGAGGAAAAATATCTTGGATTCAGCTTCAAAGACTGCACTCAGAGCAAGATACATCATCTGGCTACGCCATCAAAACAAAACATTCAATCAACTGGATTTAGCTGCACCAACAGTGCTCTTGGAAGAAAGGGAGATGGACGGGGTGACGGCTGGGCCCATAAAACCAGTTTAGCCCACCAGAAACTGGTCTGCAGTCCAGAGACTCCATTAGCTTCTTGTAGGAAGGATGTCCGTGTCCAAGAGAAGAAACACAGATCAAGAAACTAGTCTGAAGTAACCTTCACAAGAGAGAATTACAGTACAGTGGAGTGCTCACCACAAAGAGGGTGAAATAAGGCTCCGAAGCTGACAGCGCTGGTATTCTATCAATCAATCAATCAATTTTTTTTTTATATAGCGCCAAATCACAACAAACAGTTGCCCCAAGGCGCTTTATATTGTAAGGCAAGGCCATACAATAATGATGTAAAACCCCAACGGTCAAAACGACCCCCTGTGAGCAAGCACTTGGCTACAGTGGGAAGGAAAAACTCCCTTTTAACAGGAAGAAACCTCCAGCAGAACCAGGCTCAGGGAGGGGCAGTCTTCTGCTGGGACTGGTTGGGGCTGAGGGAGAGAACCAGGAAAAAGACATGCTGTGGAGAGGAGCAGAGATCGATCACTAATGATTAAATGCAGAGTGGTGCATACAGAGCAAAAAGAGAAAGAAACAGTGCATCATGGGAACCCCCCAGCAGTCTACGTCTATAGCAGCATAACTAAGGGATGGTTCAGGGTCACCTGATCCAGCCCTAACTATAAGCTTTAGCAAAAAGGAAAGTTTTAAGCCTAATCTTAAAAGTAGAGAGGGTGTCTGTCTCCCTGATCTGAATTGGGAGCTGGTTCCACAGGAGAGGAGCCTGAAAGCTGAAGGCTCTGCCTCCCATTCTACTCTTACAAACCCTAGGAACTACAAGTAAGCCTGCAGTCTGAGAGCGAAGCGCTCTATTGGGGTGATATGGTACTACGAGGTCCCTAAGATAAGATGGGACCTGATTATTCAAAACCTTATAAGTAAGAAGAAGAATTTTAAATTCTATTCTAGAATTAACAGGAAGCCAATGAAGAGAGGCCAATATGGGTGAGATATGCTCTCTCCTTCTAGTCCCCGTCAGCACTCTAGCTGCAGCATTTTGAATTAACTGAAGGCTTTTTAGGGAACTTTTAGGACAACCTGATAATAATGAATTACAATAGTCCAGCCTAGAGGAAATAAATGCATGAATTAGTTTTTCAGCATCACTCTGAGACAAGACCTTTCTGATTTTAGAGATATTGCGTAAATGCAAAAAAGCAGTCCTACATATTTGTTTAATATGCGCTTTGAATGACATATCCTGATCAAAAATGACTCCAAGATTTCTCACAGTATTACTAGAGGTCAGGGTAATGCCATCCAGAGTAAGGATCTGGTTAGACACCATGTTTCTAAGATTTGTGGGGCCAAGTACAATAACTTCAGTTTTATCTGAGTTTAAAAGCAGGAAATTAGAGGTCATCCATGTCTTTATGTCTGTAAGACAATCCTGCAGTTTAGCTAATTGGTGTGTGTCCTCTGGCTTCATGGATAGATAAAGCTGGGTATCATCTGCGTAACAATGAAAATTTAAGCAATACCGTCTAATAATACTGCCTAAGGGAAGCATATATAAAGTGAATAAAATTGTTCCTAGCACAGAACCTTGTGGAACTCCATAATTAACTTTAGTCTGTGAAGAAGATTCCCCATTTACATGAACAAATTGTAATCTATTAGACAAATATGATTCAAACCACCGCAGCGCAGTGCCTTTAATACCTATGGCATGCTCTAATCTCTGTAATAAAATTTTATGGTCAACAGTATCAAAAGCAGCACTGAGGTCTAACAGAACAAGCACAGAGATGAGTCCACTGTCCGAGGCCATAAGAAGATCATTTGTAACCTTCACTAATGCTGTTTCTGTACTATGATGAATTCTAAAACCTGACTGAAACTCTTCAAATAGACCATTCCTCTGCAGATGATCAGTTAGCTGTTTTACAACTACCCTTTCAAGAATTTTTGAGAGAAAAGGAAGGTTGGAGATTGGCCTATAATTAGCTAAGATAGCTGGGTCAAGTGATGGCTTTTTAAGTAATGGTTTAATTACTGCCACCTTAAAAGCCTGTGGTACATAGCCAACTAACAAAGATAGATTGATCATATTTAAGATCGAAGCATTAAATAATGGTAGGGCTTCCTTGAGCAGCCTGGTAGGAATGGGGTCTAATAAACATGTTGATGGTTTGGATGAAGTAACTAATGAAAATAACTCAGACAGAACAATCGGAGAGAAAGAGTCTAACCAAATACCGGCATCACTGAAAGCAGCCAAAGATAACGATACGTCTTTGGGATGGTTATGAGTAATTTTTTCTCTAATAGTTAAAATTTTGTTAGCAAAGAAAGTCATGAACTCATTACTAGTTAAAGATAATGGAATACTCAGCTCAATAGAGCTCTGACTCTTTGTCAGCCTGGCTACAGTGCTGAAAAGAAACCTGGGGTTGTTCTTATTTTCTTCAATTAGTGATGAGTAGAAAGATGTCCTAGCTTTACGGAGGGCTTTTTTATAGAGCAACAGACTCTTTTTCCAGGCTAAGTGAAGATCTTCTAAATTAGTGAGACGCCATTTCCTCTCCAACTTACGGGTTATCTGCTTTAAGCTACGAGTTGATAGCTTAAATAGTATTCTACCAATGAAAAATCTCTCTTACATTATATGAGTGTCAATTCTGGTCACTTGCCTTCAGATTAGTTGATGCCTACCTATTTTTAGTTGGGATATCTGAAAAATAACACAACACAATACTTGGATTATATTTATCTTGTCTTCTTTGTCTTTGCCATCGTCCTGGATTAAGACCAAGAGTCAGGCTTTCCATGGTTACCTGGACTCAGCCATCAGAAGTATATCTGTATGTGGTGAAGGAGTTGAACATAAGTTCAAATCCTTTGAGATCGAGAGATGCCTGGAAAGATCTTATGGAGTCAGAGGTGTTTGGCAATACCGATACCTCTGCAGGAGAATGAAGGTCCAAGCCTTGAGGGTCAAACTACCTAAAGCGATAACTAAATATCTTTGGTACTAGGTCTCTTTAAAGGATCCTTGGGTACCGCTGGAATGACTTTTTGTCAAACAAGCGGTTAGTTACAGAGGCTAAGATGAGCTGTATCACTTGCATCATGAGAGATCTGTTGTGTGGGCCGCTGAAGAGGAGGTACTGCTGGCCCACTACCACCAGATGGCGCCCTGCTTGGAGTGCGGGCTTCAAGCACGAGAGGACGTTGGAGCCGCTGGGAGTGACAGCTGTCACTTATCAGCACCAGCTGTTACTCGTTCAACTCATCACCATATAAGCCGGACTGCAACTCCACCTCCTCGCCGAGAAATCAGCTACCGTTCCAGGTAATTGTTCTCTGCTGTGATTTTCTGAGTGTTTGAACATTGTTCTGTGTGCAGCCGTGTATCCTGTGGACTCAGTCTGTAACTGGATTGGCGGATAGTGTGATTTGCGACGTCTTCGCCTCACACTCCTTCCAGGGAGAGTGACTGACAGGAGCTGCACGGGTGATTCTGGGTGTGGAGGTGGAGGTTCTCCCTCCCAGAGGAACTAAGCTTTACACGATTGCTGGGTGTGTATTCACACACCCACCATTAACTGTTTCTGTTTTCTGCCAGCAGTACCGGGTCTGACTGCTGAAGACAGTGGCCACCTGGGGCACAGGGCTTGGCGGCTCCGGTGTTCTTCAGATCCGTTGGTGGTGGAAGCTGTGTGGGATCCGGCTCTTCTCTCGCCAGGCGTCTTCTATCTTCGAGCCTGCCCACACATCACCTTGTGTATAACTGACAATCCACATTACTGTTATTGTCTGTACTTCGTTGTGCGATTCACAACATTAAATTGTTACTTTTGGCTTATCCATTGTCCGTTCATTAACGCCCCCCTGTTGTGGGTCCGTGTCACGACACCTTCCCAACAATATCATCAGCTTTGACATTTTGACCACATGGTGTGCTTCTCTCTGAATGATCCAGCACGCAGATGCCTGAGTGTTGAGGATCCCAGTAACTGGAGAAGGCCAAGGGGACGCCCATGTTTCACCTGGCAGCAGCAGATATGTGTATTTTAGACATGTGAGAATGGACCAGTTGTCTGCCTTGGTGGTTGCCATCTAGGACCCAAGAAGGTTCCGTGGTGTTGTGGATGTGGTGAGTCGCAGCACCAGTGCTTGACTTGGCATGAACTGAGATGTTGTGGTGATCAGGCTTATGGATCAGCCTCAGTATCCAATCAGTCACAGTAAAGAAAGTGAGTGTTGTATGGCTGGGGGGCCTGGCTGCCTTTTTGTTTCTGTCTTTTGTTTTTCCTTCCAGGTGGCTTGCATTTGGGACTGAGTGGCTGTGTAGCTGAGTTTATCAGGACCTCACCCTGATCACCTGCGGCTCGTCAGGACTCACAGTTGTGGTGCATCTACATGGATTGGAACATGGTGGCATTTGTCTGACTTAGTGCTTAGCTCAGATAAGATAATTATAGTGGGCGATTTTAACATCCACACAGATGCTGAGAATGACAGCCTCAACACTGCATTTAATCTATTATTAGACTCTATTGGCTTTGCTGAAAAAGTAAATGAGTCCACCCACCACTTTAATCATATCTTAGATCTTGTTCTGACTTATGGTATGGAAATAGAAGACTTAACAGTATTCCCTGAAAACTCCCTTCTGTCTGATCATTTCTTAATAACATTTACATTTACTCTGATGGACTACCCAGCAGTGGGGAATAAGTTTCATTACACTAGAAGTCTTTCAGAAAGCGCTGTAACTAGGTTTAAGGATATGATTCCTTCTTTATGTTCTCTAATGCCATATACCAACACAGTGCAGAGTAGCTACCTAAACTCTCTAAGTGAGATAGAGTACCTCGTCAATAGTTTTACATCCTCATTGAAGACAACTTTGGATGCTGTAGCTCCTCTAAAAAAGAGAGCTTTAAATCAGAAGTGCCTGACTCCGTGGTATAACTCACAAACTCGTAGCTTAAAGCAGATAACCCGTAAGTTGGAGAGGAAATGGCGTCTCACTAATTTAGAAGATCTTCACTTAGCCTGGAAAAAGAGTCTGTTGCTCTATAAAAAAGCCCTCCGTAAAGCTAGGACATCTTTCTACTCATCACTAATTGAAGAAAATAAGAACAACCCCAGGTTTCTTTTCAGCACTGTAGCCAGGCTGACAAAGAGTCAGAGCTCTATTGAGCTGAGTATTCCATTAACTTTAACTAGTAATGACTTCATGACTTTCTTTGCTAACAAAATTTTAACTATTAGAGAAAAAATTACTCATAACCATCCCAAAGACGTATCGTTATCTTTGGCTGCTTTCAGTGATGCCGGTATTTGGTTAGACTCTTTCTCTCCGATTGTTCTGTCTGAGTTATTTTCATTAGTTACTTCATCCAAACCATCAACATGTTTATTAGACCCCATTCCTACCAGGCTGCTCAAGGAAGCCCTACCATTATTTAATGCTTCGATCTTAAATATGATCAATCTATCTTTGTTAGTTGGCTATGTACCACAGGCTTTTAAGGTGGCAGTAATTAAACCATTACTTAAAAAGCCATTACTTGACCCAGCTATCTTAGCTAATTATAGGCCAATCTCCAACCTTCCTTTTCTCTCAAAAATTCTTGAAAGGGTAGTTGTAAAACAGCTAACTGATCATCTGCAGAGGAATGGTCTATTTGAAGAGTTTCAGTCAGGTTTTAGAATTCATCATAGTACAGAAACAGCATTAGTGAAGGTTACAAATGATCTTCTTATGGCCTCGGACAGTGGACTCATCTCTGTGCTTGTTCTGTTAGACCTCAGTGCTGCTTTTGATACTGTTGACCATAAAATTTTATTACAGAGATTAGAGCATGCCATAGGTATTAAAGGCACTGCGCTGCGGTGGTTTGAATCATATTTGTCTAATAGATTACAATTTGTTCATGTAAATGGGGAATCTTCTTCACAGACTAAAGTTAATTATGGAGTTCCACAAGGTTCTGTGCTAGGACCAATTTTATTCACTTTATACATGCTTCCCTTAGGCAGTATTATTAGACGGTATTGCTTAAATTTTCATTGTTACGCAGATGATACCCAGCTTTATCTATCCATGAAGCCAGAGGACACACACCAATTAGCTAAACTGCAGGATTGTCTTACAGACATAAAGACATGGATGACCTCTAATTTCCTGCTTTTAAACTCAGATAAAACTGAAGTTATTGTACTTGGCCCCACAAATCTTAGAAACATGGTGTCTAACCAGATCCTTACTGTGGATGGCATTACCCTGACCTCTAGTAATACTGTGAGAAATCTTGGAGTCATTTTTGATCAGGATATGTCATTCAAAGCACATATTAAACAAATATGTAGGACTGCTTTTTTGCATTTACGCAATATCTCTAAAATCAGAAAGGTCTTGTCTCAGAGTGATGCTGAAAAACTAATTCATGCATTTATTTCCTCTAGGCTGGACTATTGTAATTCATTATTATCAGGTTGTCCTAAAAGTTCCCTAAAAAGCCTTCAGTTAATTCAAAATGCTGCAGCTAGAGTACTGACAGGGACTAGAAGGAGAGAGCATATCTCACCCATATTGGCCTCTCTTCATTGGCTTCCTGTTAATTCTAGAATAGAATTTAAAATTCTTCTTCTTACTTATAAGGTTTTGAATAATCAGGTCCCATCTTATCTTAGGGACCTCGTAGTACCATATCACCCCAATAGAGCGCTTCGCTCTCAGACTGCAGGCTTACTTGTAGTTCCTAGGGTTTGTAAGAGTAGAATGGGAGGCAGAGCCTTCAGCTTTCAGGCTCCTCTCCTGTGGAACCAGCTCCCAATTCAGATCAGGGAGACAGACACCCTCTCTACTTTTAAGATTAGGCTTAAAACTTTCCTTTTTGCTAAAGCTTATAGTTAGGGCTGGATCAGGTGACCCTGAACCATCCCTTAGTTATGCTGCTATAGACGTAGACTGCTGGGGGGTTCCCATGATGCACTGTTTCTTTCTCTTTTTGCTCTGTATGCACCACTCTGCATTTAATCATTAGTGATCGATCTCTGCTCCCCTCCACAGCATGTCTTTTTCCTGGTTCTCTCCCTCAGCCCCAACCAGTCCCAGCAGAAGACTGCCCCTCCCTGAGCCTGGTTCTGCTGGAGGTTTCTTCCTGTTAAAAGGGAGTTTTTCCTTCCCACTGTAGCCAAGTGCTTGCTCACAGGGGGTCGTTTTGACCGTTGGGGTTTTACATAATTATTGTATGGCCTTGCCTTACAATATAAAGCGCCTTGGGGCAACTGTTTGTTGTGATTTGGCGCTATATAAAAAAATTGATTGATTGATTGATTGAAGACTGGAGTACACAGTGTGTATTTGCCAGAGACTCGACCTTGTGACCAGACGGGTGAGATCGTCGTCTCGGGAGCCATCTCATCATCAGTGGATGCAGAGAACGTCCAGGTTTGATGCATGGTCTGTGAAAGAGGAGAGGGTGAGGTCTCACGCTCGTCAGCACACTTCCTGAGGTACGTTAGATTTTGTGACTAACATTTATACAGTCAGTAAATGTGGTGTCCCTCACACCTTATTATATTGAGCTGTATGTTGGTCGTTTAAATCAGCTTCCGCTGCAGTGAGTTTGTGAACTGGATGTTCCATGCCTGCAGGGTGGGAAGCTGATTAGTAATTAAGCCAGGAAGTGTTTGCTGTTTGTACACCTTTGAGCGTTCTCTCTGTGTGTTGAGTGTGGACTCACATAATGATTCCTTCTTTCACAGACTCGGTTTGTCGCGGCCACCTGGGGGGTGTCGGCGGGGTCCTTGGGTCCGAACCAGTTCTGGCTCCGGACCGTTAGCGCTGCTGGGAGCGCACCGCAATCCACCACGCCAGACCGCGCACGTTTATATTTTTCACAGCACTGTTATGTTCATTAAACTCTGTTATCCTTTGTACCGTGCTCTGCTTATTTTATACTGGGTCCTTCAAACGCTGGTCGGTTCTCCGGGCTGCGTCCGACACATAACAGTAGTCTCTGGCCAAACATCACGGACCCAGCGGTAGCAGAGACGGTAACGTGCCGGGAAGGCGGCAGCAGACGTTCAGAAGTTATCCGGATCAGTTGCGGGTGCTCTCCGCCCGGATGGTGCGCGTTGGAGAACCCATTACTGAATACTGATTTGAGCGCTCATGCAGCCGTGTTCCTGTGTGTGCCTTATCCGAGGGTCGTGGTGGAGGGTCGTGTGACTGGCGACGGCTTCGCGTCACGCTCCGACCGGATAAGAGGTTTAAACGGGAGCTGCAAGAGTGTGTCTGTAATGGGTGCACGCGCACGGCGGAGCTCTGTGGCACGGGTCGCTGTGCTTCCTGTGTTACAGTCGTAGCCCCGTTTCCCCGGGTAATGATAGCTACTGCGTCTGTTGTCAGCTCCGGTGTTATTTAGTTGAATCACATTTTTGGTTGTGTGCTGCTCACAGGAAAAGCAGCATGAATTATTTTCTGTCACCAAAGGGGGTTTTTTATTTTTAGCACTCTGGCTCCCTCTGTTGGTGACTGAGTCACATTACCGTCAAGCTCTTAAGTTGGAACAGGTGTGTTCCATTTGTTTGAGCTTGACGGTATAAATCACTCATTTGTTTTGTGTTAGTTCATTTTGTGTGGGTGTTTTTTGAGTTGGTTTTTGTGTGGGATTTTATTTTTTGTTTTTCACTATTAGGGTCTGGGGTTGTGACCCTGCAGTCTGTCTGGAAAAAAAAAGGACCCAAGCAACTTTGTGTTAGTCTGTTGGTCTTTCTTTTTGTTTCTTTCGGTTTCGCCTCCCGGGGTTTGATGGGACGGTCCCCTGGGGGGTCATGGGGGGGTATTTGGGTTGTTTTTTCTTTTTTTTTGTTTTGTCTTTTGTTATGCCCTCTCTTCTCCTCTGACTCCAGCCGTGTGAGCCGTAGTGTCTGCGTTGCTGGAGTGGTGCAGTTTGGTTATGCTGGGCGTTTCCCAGGTAACCTCTGCACCCGGGGGGGGGGGGGGGGATGTTTTTGTTTGTTGTTTCCCTGTTCCACCTCCGGCTTCAGCACACCTTTGAGCCGTCTGCCATCGGCGTGGCTGAGGTTTGGGGCAGTGGGATATACCCGCAGCTAGTGGCTGGTTTAGAAGTCGGAGGAGTGGCGCCGTTTTGTGCTGTCTGCCATAACCGCTGTTCCACTCCTCCCGGTTGGCTTCTGGGGTATAGTCACGGTTGGTGACACTGGACGTGCTTCCAGTTTCCACTGCGCCAAGGGGGTGGGGTTGGGGTTGTTTTGTTTGTATGTTTTTTTTTCTCTTTTTGTTTTTCCCCCCAGTTTCCGCCCTCAGGGTTTGACTGTGGTGTCCTCTGGGGGGGAAAGGGCTGTGGGTCCATCTAGCCATAGACGGCCAGGGCTGGGTCCGTTGGTCATGAGGGGAGGCGTCTCCTGGGGTTGATGGAATGGTCCTCTGGGAGGCGCTGGGAGTCCCCGTGGGTGACGTTGGATCCCAGAGGGACCTCGGCTGTGGTTATTACTCCTGGAGCTGGCGGGATGTCCTCTGGGGGGTGTTGGTCCCTACATGTCGTTGGGGGGGGGGGGGCGGGGGGGTGTTAGCAGTTTTATTTGCAAACTTAAGTTTGGGTTGTTTTTCTTTTCTCCCCTTCCCGGGGTTTGATGGAACGGGCCTCTGGGGAGGGGGGGGTGTTTTGGTTGTTTGCGTTTGTCTTTTTTGTTTTATGACTAATCAGACTGTGAACATGGTTGGACAAAGGCTGACCGCACAGGTTCAAGAACTCCTGGCCACACCTGTGCTAACTGACTGATAGAAACAAGGGCAAAGATGCAGCCAGAGGAGAAGACACCTACCGTTCTGTAGATGAGGATTCTGTTGGAAGATGAATGCGGATACGGTTTCCAGCCATGGTCCCTGGAGGGGGGTGTTTCTCCTGGGCCAGGTTTGTGTGGTCGCCGGGAGGCTTCCCGTGAGGGTGGGGTACTGTTGTATGGCTGGGGGGCCTGGCTGCCTTTTTGTTTCTGTCTTTTGTTTTTCCTTCCAGGTGGCTTGCATTTGGGACTGAGTGGCTGTGTAGCTGAGTTTATCAGGACCTCACCCTGATCACCTGCGGCTCGTCAGGACTCACAGCTGTGGTGCATCTACATGGATTGGAACATGGTGGCATTTAAGACTGGAGTACACAGTGTGTATTTGCCAGAGACTCGACCTTGTGACCAGACGGGTGAGATTGTCGTCTCGGGAGCCATCTCATCATCAGTGGATGCAGAGAACGTCCAGGTTTGATGCATGGTCTGTGAAAGAGGAGAGGGTGAGGTCTCACGCTCGTCAGCACACTTCCTGAGGTACGTTAGATTTTGTGACTAACATTTATACAGTCAGTAAATGTGTCCCTCACACCTTATTATATTGAGCTGTATGTTGGTCGTTTAAATCAGCTTCCGCTGCAGTGAGTTTGTGAACTGGATGTTCCATGCCTGCAGGGTGGGAAGCTGATTAGTAATTAAGCCAGGAAGTGTTTGCTGTTTGTACACCTTTGAGCGTTCTCTCTGTGTGTTGAGTGTGGACTCACATAATGATTCCTTCTTTCACAGACTCGGTTTGTCGCGGCCACCTGGGGGGTGTCGGCGGGGTCCTTGGGTCCGAACCAGTTCTGGCTCCGGACCGTTAGCGCTGCTGGGAGCGCACCGCAATCCACCACGCCAGACCGCGCACGTTTATATTTTTCACAGCACTGTTATGTTCAGTAAACTCTGTTATCCTTTGTACCGTGCTCTGCTTATTTTATACTGGGTCCTTCAAACGCTGGTCGGTTCTCCGGGCTGCGCCCGACACATAACAATGAGTCAGTCATACAAAGACTTCCTCAAAGGACGGTCCGAGTTACTCTCTGGAACACTTCATCCTCTTTTTGAACTAAAAAAGGCTAAATTGACCATCCTTTAGGGTGATGATTCAGAACAGCCTCCGGGTCATCTGAAGACAGAGGAGACATCCAATGAGAGTAATGATGTGAACCTCACGTCTGAACTCCTGTTTGCTCTGGGAGGCACGCCCCCTGAACCCACCTGCAGTGTGCATGACACGCCCGTCGGATAGTGTGGGGGCTTGTTTCCACTTCAACTGACATTAGATTAGAACAAAAATGTGTCTGTAAGACCTCTATTAGCTTGATGATCGGTGTATAATATGACTTGTTTGCAACGATGAAAGAGCTATTGTGCCGCACGCGTGCTCTCACTGTGAGGGGTAGAGTTGCCAAATCAAGGTGATGACTACTGAAATAATAAAATGTATGATGAAATCACCTAAACCTACATTCTTTTAAAACCATAAAAAAAGAACATAAGATACTACATTTTCCATAACCAGCGAAAAGTAAAGGCTTCCTCATAGTGACCACTGAATAAATAGAGATGAAAATATACATCAAATTCATACATTTTTCTATTCAAGGCCTAAGTGGGCATTTCAAAGTCACCATGCTTCCGGTAACAACACGATATTTTCAACTGTGACTGCAGTAAACAGTCAACAAATCAAAAATATGATTTCAGAAGTGTCATTGTTTAACATGACAATGTTTGCTGTGGTTTGGCCACTGGAAGGACTTCAGGGTTCTTTCTGCTTGAAGACAACTTTACATATACAGCAATTATGACCTCCTGACCTCCATCAGTAGGTGAAGGGCTGGTCCAGGCTCGTCACATAGCACCCGAAACTTCACTCCTTCTGCAAAGTAAATGACTCAATCACAAGATATTTAAATCAATGATGGAAAACATGCACAAAATATAACACTTGGTAAATAATATACTGGTTGCCGGTATATTTTAGGGTTCATTTTAAAATTCTTATGTTTGTTTTTATGTCTCTCCATGTCTCTCTTGTGCTCTGTCGTACCTCTCTGGGCTTCTTCATCCTGATATACCTAGTCAGTCTCTCGGGTCGGCTGAGAGACTGACTAGGTAGAGACCATATTCCTTTAAGTGCCAAGGTCAAAACGAAAGCTCACGGGGGACAGGGCTTTTCCTGTCACTGCTCCTAAACTGTGGACTGGCTTGGCTCTGGGTGTTAGGGAGGCACCTTCATTGGTTATTTTTAAAGTTTGTTTAAAAACCTCATCTTTTTTTCCTCTGGCTTTTGATACCAACAAGACTTAATTTGATCATTTTAGCTTTGTTGTTCTATCTTAATCTGTTAATATGTTTGTAGTGTACAGCACCTTGTGTCAGCGGTGGCTGTTTTAAGGTGCTTTATAAATAAAGTTGGTATGGTAACAAGCAAACTTTACTGGCAATGGGGTCAAAACCAATATTAGAGCAACATAAGATATTATAAGTCTGCACTTGGGGACCTTTGTCTCAGTGACCTTGACCTTTCTGCCCCCCCCCCCCACACACACACACACACACTCTTTCTGAGTGAAGACGCAGACATATTTTGGCAGTATGGGGGGTTGTAAATTTTAATCCCAAAAATTTGACCCTGTAGGGGTAATTTTGGGGCCAACTATAACATGCCCACAGAGATTATTAAGCACCAGAGGAAAAAAACAAACAAAGAGGAGCACTGGCACAAACGTATGATCCTCAAGTTTTTACTTTTATGGTGATGAGGAAACCTTCCAAAACTGATCTTTGTCATTGTTGCTTTCATATTTGCTCATGAGGCATGAATTAGTTTTCCAAATTTAAGAAATATTGACACATTAATAAACAAGGACTGAGTTTCTTTACAAGAATAAGAGATGTAGATATTTTCCCCTTTTATTTCTGTAGGATAATTTTTTTATTATTATTATTCTTTCTTCAGCATGAAACAAGGTCACAGTCGTGTTAGTTTCAAACAGTGGGTACCAACCTTATTTCCCAATGTTTTCTTTGCTGTCTGTCAGCAGGATATCTCAAAACACCATGAGCTACTTTCAATAAAGCTTGTTGGAAAGGAAAGCTTTGAGTTAAGGAAGAGCTGCTTCAATTTTGCTTGTGGATCTGGATCAAAGTCTGGCTGTTGCCTATGATTTTTTAACTCTAGTATCTTAAAAGGATGAACTATTTTCAATGAAATTTGGAGGAGGGCTAGACATCCATCTCCCTTTGGTCCCTGATGCAGTCAGGATTGCTGATTAGTTCAACAGTCAGGTTTAAAGGTCAAAATCTGCCCACTGATCCTGATTAGAGGATCACACACAGATAAGGCAGACAACAAAAATACATAACCTCATTGACGAGGTTCAACCAACAAGGACCAGTGATCACAATTAAAGATGAGTGATCAGGATCAGTAATTCAGATTTTTGACCTTTTGGAAGACCTTTTGGAAGACTTGATCAGGATCAGTGGTTAGAAATCAAAATCAAAGTTTGATGATCAGGACCAAAGGTAACAAAGGTTAAATTCAAAGATTAGTGATCAGGGTGAAAGATCCTAAAACGTTTAGAAAAGAGCTTAAAGTAATAACCCTCTCACAATGACAAAGACAGCAATAAAAGGAGCATGTCAACAGAGGACTCTTGGAAGGCACGAGCTCTCAGAGGAAACTCTAGGTATTCTACATTTTACAGTCTGGTCATTTTAAAGAGCTGAATTAATTTTTGTAACACTGTACTTCATTCTTTTTCCCCACACAGATTTTTTTTTTTTAAATTGCACCGCCAATAAAACAGATGAATGATGAAGATCATGTACCTGCCAGTCTGTAGGGCCGACAGATGCGGATACCAACGGAGAAGAGAGGAAAGGAGTTGATGAAATCCACACTGAGGTTAATCACACCCTGGATCACCACCACCACAAGTCGCAACTACACAAAACAAACATATTACACGTCTCAGAATCAAAACTTTAAAAAGGTGGGTCAGATTCAGGTGTAGTAAAGCAGGATTCTACTTCTTTAAACCATTATATGGAAAGATTTAATTATTTAAAATAATAGCCACCCAATGTCTAAGCGTAAATTTGGTAAGATTGTAATTCACGTCGACAGTAATGACACCCGGTTACGCCAATCGGAGGTCACTAAAATTAACATTGAATCGGTGTGTAACTTTGCAAAAACAATGTCGGACTCTGTAGTTTTCTCTGGGCCCCTCCCCAATCGGACCGGGAGTGACATGTTTAGCCGCATGTTCTCCTTGAATTGCTGGCTGTCTGAGTGGTGTCCAAAAAATGAGGTGGGCATAGATAATTGGCAAAGCTTCTGGGGAAAACCTGGTCTTGTTAGGAGAGACGGCATCCATCCCACTTTGGATGGAGCAGCTCTCATTTCTAGAAATCTGGCCAATTTTCTTAAATCCTCCAAACCGTGACTATCCAGGGTTGGGACCAGGAAGCAGAGTTGTAGTCTTACACACCTCTCTGCAGCTTCTCTCCCCCTGCCATCCCCTCATTACCCCATCCACGTAGAGACGGTGCCTGCTCCCAGACCACCAATAACCAGCAAAAATCTATTTAAGCATAAAAACTCAAAAAGAAAAAATAATATAGCACCTTCAACTGCACCACAGACTAAAACAGTTAAATGTGGTCTATTAAACATTAGGTCTCTCTCTTCTAAGTCCCTGTTGGTAAATTATATAATAATTGATCAAGATATTGATTTATTCTGCCTTACAGAAAACTGGTTACAGCAGGATGAATATGTTAGTTTAAATGAGTCAACACCCCCGAGTCACACTAACTGCCAGAATGCTCGTAGCACGGGCCGAGGCGGAGGGTTAGCAGCAATCTTCCATTCCAGCTTATTAATTAATCAAAAACCCAGACAGAGCTTTAATTCATTTGAAAGCTTGACTCTTAGTCTTGTCCATCCAAATTGGAAGTCCCAAAAACCAGTTTTATTTGTTGTTATCTATCGTCCTCCTGGTCGTTACTGTGAGTTTCTCTGTGAATTTTCAGACCTTTTGTCTGACTTAGTGCTTAGCTCAGATAAGATAATTATAGTGGGCGATTTTAACATCCACACAGATGCTGAGAATGACAGCCTCAACACTGCATTTAATCTATTATTAGACTCAATTGGCTTTGCTCAAAATGTAAATGAGTCCACCCACCACTTTAATCATATCTTAGATCTTGTTCTGACTTATGGTATGGAAATTGAAGACTTAACAGTATTCACTGAAAACTCCCTTCTGTCTTATCATTTCTTAATAACATTTACATTTACTCTGATGGACTACCCAGCAGTGGGGAATAAGTTTCATTACACTAGAAGTCTTTCAGAAAGCGCTGTAACTAGGTTTAAGGATATGATTCCTTCTTTATGTTCTCTAATGCCATATACCAACACAGTGCAGAGTAGCTACCTAAACTCTGTAAGTGAGATAGAGTATCTCGTCAATAGTTTTACATCCTCATTGAAGACAGCTTTGGATGCTGTAGCTCCTCTGAAAAAGAGAGCTTTAAATCAGAAGTGCCTGACTCCGTGGTATAACTCACAAACTCGCAGCTTAAAGCAGATAACCCGTAAGTTGGAGAGGAAATGGCGTCTCACTAATTTAGAAGATCTTCACTTAGCCTGGAAAAAGAGTCTGTTGCTCTATAAAAAAGCCCTCCGTAAAGCTAGGACATCTTTCTACTCATCACTAATTGAAGAAAATAAGAACAACCCCAGGTTTCTTTTCAGCACTGTAGCCAGGCTGACAAAGAGTCAGAGCTCTATTGAGCAGAGTATTCCTTTAAGTTTAACTAGTAATGACTTCATGACTTTCTTTGCTAATAAAATTTTAACTATTAGAGAAAAAATTACTCATAACCATCCCAAAGACGTATCGTTATCTTTGGCTGCTTTCAGTGATGCCGGTATTTGGTTAGACTCTTTCTCTCAGATTGTTCTGTCTGAGTTATTTTCATTAGTTACTTCATCCAAACCATCAACATGTCTATTAGACCCCATTCCTACCAGGCTGCTCAAGGAAGCCCTACCATTATTTAATGCTTCGATCTTAAATATGATCAATCTATCTTTATTAGTTGGCTATGTACCACAGGCTTTTAAGGTGGCAGTAATTAAACCATTACTTAAAAAGCCATCACTTGACCCAGCTATCTTAGATAATTATAGGCCAATCTCCAACCTTCCTTTTCTCTCAAAAATTCTTGAAAGGGTAGTTGTAAAACAGCTAACTGATCATCTGCAGAGGAATGGTCTATTTGAAGAGTTTCAGTCAGGTTTTAGAATTCATCATAGTACAGAAACAGCATTAGTGAAGGTTACAAATGATCTTCTTATGGCCTCAGACAGTGGACTCATCTCTGTGCTTGTTCTGTTAGACCTCAGTGCAGCTTTTGATACTGTTGACCATAAAATTTTATTACAGAGATTAGAGCATGCCATAGGTATTAAAGGCACTGCGCTGCGGTGGTTTGAATCATATTTATCTAATAGATTACAATTTGTTCATGTAAATGGGGAATCTTCTTCACAGACTAAGGTTAATTATGGAGTTCCACAAGGTTCTGTGCTAGGACCAATTTTATTCACTTTATACATGCTTCCCTTAGGCAGTATTATTAGACGGCATTGCTTAAATTTTCATTGTTACGCAGATGATACCCAGCTTTATCTATCCATGAAGCCAGAGGACACACACCAATTAGCTAAACTGCAGGATTGTCTTACAGACATAAAGACATGGATGACCTCTAATTTCCTGCTTTTAAACTCAGATAAAACTGAAGTTATTGTACTTGGCCCCACAAATCTTAGAAACATGGTGTCTAACCAGATCCTTACTCTGGATGGCATTACCCTGACCTCTAGTAATGCTGTGAGAAATCTTGGAGTCATTTTTGATCAGGATATGTCATTCAAAGCGCATATTAAACAAATATGTAGGACTGCTTTTTTGCATTTACGCAATATCTCTAAAATTAGAAAGGTCTTGTCTCAGAGTGATGCTGAAAAACTAATTCATGCATTTATTTCCTCTAGGCTGGACTACTGTAATTCATTATTATCAGGTTGTCCTAAAAGTTCCCTGAAAAGCCTTCAGTTAATTCAAAATGCTGCAGCTAGAGTACTAACGGGGACTAGAAGGAGAGAGCATATCTCACCCATATTGGCCTCTCTTCATTGGCTTCCTGTTAATTCTAGAATAGAATTTAAAATTCTTCTTCTTACTTATAAGGTTTTGAATAATCAGGTCCCATCTTATCTTAGGGACCTCATAGTACCATATCACCCCAATAGAGTGCGTCGCTTTCAGACTGCAGGCTTACTTGTAGTTCCTAGGGTTTGTAAGAGTAGAATGGGAGGCAGAGCCTTCAGCTTTCAGGCTCCTCTCCTGTGGAACCAGCTCCCAATTCGGATCAGGGAGACAGACACCCTCTCTACTTTTAAGATTAGGCTTAAAACTTTCCTTTTTGCTAAAGCTTATAGTTAGGGCTGGATCAGGTGACCCTGAACCATCCCTTAGTTATGCTGCTATAGACTTAGACTGCTGGGGGGTTCCCATGATGGACTGTTTCTTTCTCTTTTTGCTCTGTATGCACCACTCTGCATTTAATCATTAGTGATTGATCTCTGCTCCCCTCCACAGCATGTCTTTTTCTTGGTTCTCTCCCTCAGCCCCAACCAGTCCCAGCAGAAGACTGCCCCTCCCTGAGCCTGGTTCTGCTGGAGGTTTCTTCCTGTTAAAAGGGAGTTTTTCCTTCCCACTGTCGCCAAGTGCTTGCTCACAGGGGGTCGTTTTGACCGTTGGGGTTTTTACGTAATTATTGTATGGCCTTGCCTTACAATATAAAGCGCCTTGGGGCAACTGTTTGTTGTGATTTGGCGCTATATAAATAAAATTGATGATGAATTGATGAACAGTCAAGCCCTGATTAAAAAACAAAAAAGCAAATATCTACCACACAACAATAACAAACTGGGATACTGTGCTAAAGGCCTGGTGCCCCCCAACGCTCAGTGATTGATAATTTTTCTTTCTTCAGAATAAGGTCCACATATGCATCCCATGAATAGCTGTGATGGATGTGTGGCTGAATGGAAACCTTGAAAAAGCTCATACTCATACAAAACTCAAACTCATCCACAACCTCCAAGTAGTCAATAAGTGGTGCAAATTTGGTGTTCCAGCACCCAACCTATGGAAAGTTAATCTGAGTACTGTGTTTTTGTTTTTTGCTCTGTGACCTTGAAAAATAGATAAAGGTCAATCTCCATCAATCCATCAATCTCAGCAAAAGACTAAAGCTACACAATGCACTATTCGGTGTTTCATCATTTTCCACGATGCCCCTGGTGGCCGCCTGCGCTTCCCAGAATGCACCACGGTGCCAGCAGAGTTCCGCTGTCTCACAGCGCATGTAAACAATGGCAAAGCGAGGATGTGGATGGCGTTAATTTAGTGAGTTCACGGGCGATTATGAGGATTATACACTGTAGCACTGGTGATGGACTTCTGCTGAGTCTTACTGTCCATACTTCACAGATGTGTTTACACTGTGAGTGCTGAGCTCCGGACACCGGAACTCTCCTGAAATAGACCTTTCGCGTGAGTCACGGACCACCAAACGGCGCAAGATTCACAACTGCAAAACAATGAATATCTGAAATCAGAGCCACAGTAACTGAGAACTCCTACAGAGTTGTTATAGGTGTCTTGGTGGCTTCTCTCACTAGTCCCCTTCTTGCACAGTCACTCAGTTTTGGAGAAATGCTTCCTCCAGACAGATTCAGTGTGCACTACCATACTGTTCATATTCTTTAAAGACTAATGTAAATGAAGATAAAGACATATTCTGTGACTTGAAAATGTTCATGTGTTCACCCCTCATTGTCTAAAAAAAAAAAAAAAAAAAACTGTCTGCAAAAGTGATGATTTGATTGCGTTATATTTAAGGGTGTATACACTAATGAACACCATCATACTGACATTTATTTTTTTTTTTTATTTATCTCGTGTCTTCACTGTGATTTTAAAGGGCATCATTTTAGAAATTTGAACAGAAAGAAGCCTGAATATTTATATATTAATAGCCAAGTGGCCTCTGTGTGCATGTATGCGTGCATTTGACCGTGCATGCTTGTGTGTGTGTATGGCTTTGATCACGGAGAAACTGGGGAGAACTGACATTTGCCATTTGGTATGCTGATGTATTTTGGGTCAAGGATGAACACTGCAAAAACAGAAAGTTGAAAGGACTAATATTTTTGGAGAAATTGGCAATATTAACAACAGTGAATAATGGACGTTGTGCTGCAATGCACTGTGGGAGTTCAGGGTTTTGGGGTTTAAAATGTCATTGTGGTTTATGTTAGTTTTAACAGTGTTGTTAATGTTATTGATTTATTGTGTTTTTGTAGTTTAATTGGTTTAATTAGTTTAGTTAAGTGTCATGTTGCTGTTACCATGAGTGAGAAGTGTAGTGCGTTTGATGTCTTCTCTGTTTGTGGGTGTGTAACAACAAAAGCTTCTGCTTGCAGCAGAATGCAGAAAAGACAAAAAGTTCTGTGGGCGTGTATAACTTCAATCAAGGACAAAATGTGGAGAGCTGACTTTTGCCGTTTGATATGCTTATGTATTTTGGATCAAGGATGAATGCTGCCAAAACAAAACATTGATAGGACTACTATTTTTGGAGAAATGACGGATATTAGCTAACAACACTGAACAATGGATGTTGATAATTACATTCTGGACTCACACGCCATTCCAGCAGGGGGCAGTAAATCATCTATATATTAAAATTTTGTGTGTGTGTGTGTGTGTGATTTTATTTACTAAGTTCAACATAAGTACATAATATAACTGTAAGTACGCTAAAAATACATGGATGACACACGAAAGTGAAAACACTTATGTCCATTGTGGTCCATTAAAAAAATCAAATGGCAAAATAGAAGTAATAATAAATAATAATAATAACAATAATGATAATGGTAATAATAATGCTAATAATAATAGTGTGTATATGGTAACAAGAACCTAAACAATTTATAAATACATTAAGACAGTAAATTAACATTAAAAAATGTTGAGATCTGAGGTTCTAATAATATTCTGGACTCACACGCCATTCCAACTCATTATAGAAACTTTGCATAATTTATTACCACCCTTGAAAAAATCAGCTACCTAGGTTATAAACACGACCCAATCTAGAGCCCGTGGATTCCCACAGGCAACACACTAGTTTTTTTCACGCTAGTTTTTTTATTTGACGTCATTACAAAATTCAGATGTGTAACAGCTCAAGGGTTCACAAACATTCGAGCACCACTGTACAAGAACATCTTAATGGTTTCATTTGATTTTAAATGTGTTTCTCACCAGCGTGAAGACGAGGTAGTACAGCGCTGTGGTTGGCAGCAGAAACAGCAGGATGGTGAAGAGCAGCATCCCAATGAAGAGCTGAAGTCCAACAAACACATCGTGTGTGTAAATTTGTTACAGTTCTACAGAACACAGCAGTGCTGACAGCAGCAAATACTGGCATAGCAGAGTGTGTGTGTGTGTGTGTTACCTGGTCCAAGTCATAGGAACAGGAGTCCACCCTCTGCCTAAGAACATTCCACTTTTTCCCTCTGAAGAGCCTCCAGAGAGAGGAGAGCCCATAGATCTTCAGACAGTACAGCCTGAGACAAACACAGAGGTGAGTCTGCTCATGAAAAATGAGACAACACCCATGAGTGTTTCAGAGAGGCTCACAAGAATCAACAATCCTGTAACAGCAGAGTGGGCTCCTGTCTGCCAGGAGATCCAGATATAAAACCTTTACTAAAACAGGTGGAGAGGTGATGGTCGAGTGGTTAAGCAGAGTTCAAAACCGAGGATCCTCTGGTCCTTGGGCAAGATCCTTAATCCCCTAGTTGGAGTTCTGGTGTGTCGTGAGCACCTTGCATGGCAGCACCCTGAGATCGGTGTGTGAGTGTGTCTGTGTGACTGGGTGAACGTAAGGTGTAATTTTAAAGTGCTTTGAGCTTCTGATGCACATGGAAAAAGCACTATATCAATGCATTTACCATAAATGATGAGATACAGACACTAAGATGTGAAAATGTGGCAGTGCAAACTGTAAAGCAGCACAGAGGCCTTCCACAAGTTTCCTAGAAATGAGCGACGGCTGCTGGATCTGGGTTAAACAGACGTGGCCACTAGAGCAGAAGATGCAGAAGCTGATGATAAAGAAGGTATACAATAAGAACAAGACAGAAGGAGAAAGGACAAGAACAAGGAGACGGAGGCTGAATCCCAAAGTCGTTTACTCAAAGAAATATTTTGGCCGACTTAGAACATTTTCATCCACCTACAAAGCTAACCAGTAAATTTAATGTGAGGCATATCTGTCTATATTTGACAGTTAAATATGATTTTGGAACAATCTGGATTTATTTATGATAAATACATAAATCTGGTTATTATTTTTTATGAAACTCATCTATATTATAATAGCCAAGTGGCCTCTGTGTGTGAGCATGCATGCGTATGGCTTCAATCACACTGACACCGCGGTGAGCTGACATTTGCTGTTTGGTATGCTTATGTATTTTGGTCAAGGATGACACTGCGAAAATTAACAATTATAGCTAACCAGTAAACAATAGACGCTGGGCCACAATGCACCATCGGAGTTCTGGGTTTTGGGGTTTTAAATGTTGTTATTGTGGTTCATGTTAGTTTAACAGTGTTGTTTGTGTTATTAATTTATTGTGATTTGTAGTTCAATTGGTTTAGTCAGTTTAGTTCAGTCTCATGTTACCGTTAACATGAGTAAAGACAGTAATGCTTTTGATGTCTTCTGCCACCGTCTCTCTGCGTGTGCAAAAATTAAAAGCACCTGCTTGCAGCAGAATGCAGAAAAAACAAAAAACTCTGCGTGTGTGCATGCGACTGGGAAAAGCTGATATTTCCCCAGTCGCTGTTATAATCATCAAAATTAACAGAAATAAACACTTGAAATATATCAGTCTGTGTGGAATGAATGTATACTTTATACAAGTTTCACTTTTTGAATGGAATTACTGAAATAAGTCAACTTTTTCATGATATTGTAATTATAAGACCAGTACCTCTACAAGCTTTGCTTAATTTATTACCAGCCTTGAAAAATGTCAGCTACTTGATTTATGAATACTACCCAATCTAGAGCCCGTGAATCCCCACGGGCAACACGCTAGTTGAGTGTATTAATACCATTACATAAATGTCATGCTTGACATGAATGCATTTAAAATATAGAAGTCCTGGTAGTATGCCTAATTTTGGGCATGTGACCTTTAATTTGACTGTTTGTTGATTTTGGGTTTTTTTTTTTTTACTTTCTTCATGGCCAAACTGTTTGAGGGGCTGACTGCCTGATCTGAACACGTTCTCAGCTCTTGACAAACAGAGTGGACAACAGCTAATTAATAAATAATGAATTCTCCTCTTTTTTGTCAAAACAGCTTCAATAAGTCGTCGTCTTTTTCTTTCGGCTGCTCGTTAGGGATCGCCACAACTTCAACGAGTAAGAATTTAAAATACATAACTAATTGATGAATAAACCTTATGTAATATAGCATATACTAATTTAATGTGCTTTTAAGGTACTACCTTACGTCATTAATATTTATTTGTAGGTTTAGGCGTACTACACACCCAGTGTCAGCATTTATTTGTTTTTTTCCCTGTTGTTTACATTGTTTTATGCTTCTGAGCTTTCCCAGGTATCTCTGTGCTTTATATCATAACACTATGAACTGTGGGTAATTTCCTCAGGCAAAGTCTGCAGAAAAGCTGACTTACGGGAAGTCTGAGTGCGAGCACTCGTGCATGTGAGGATTCAACAGAAGGACTGCCCTAAACCCTCACGGACGTGGTTTGAATGTGCTTCAGTGACTGAGTGTGAACATTTGGGCTGTGCTGAAGAAGAAATGGAAGAAGAAAAAAAAGTCAGCCACAGATTTGTGAGGATGTTGGAAGTTGCTGAGAGACATCAAATTGTTCCTGACAGTAAACCCTGCACAAATACGTGTCTGTTTTACGTGAAACAGCACATCGTGGAAGAGAAGAACCAGTACAAAGGTTCTTGTAGGACTTACACTGCACTTATACAGCTGTATAAGTGCAGTGTAAGTCTTATACACATAAGTCTTATACACTTATAAGTCTTATACTTATACACTTATACATTACAATAACACTGTTCTTACAGAATGACAACAGCTTCAAAACAGTGGCTTTCAAAAGAAGCTTATGAACTCCAAATTCAGTGGTGATGGAATTATTGTCTCAGTGTGTCCACAGACAATTATCACAAAACATCTCCACAGCAAATCTCTGTGTGTAGAACAACAGACCCACAACAGGAGCGAGGTACTTTGGTACCAGCTCATAGATGGAATAAAATCCACGAACAGAAATTCTCAAAATAATCAGAACATAAAAAGGCACTTGCTCAGAGTTTGTGAACTGCTTGAGCATAAATATATCATAAGATGTGGTAATATTTTATTTCGCACCTCAGGCGAATCAGCCAAGCTGTCTTCTGAGCAAATCCATTATTTACTCAGTTCTTTTTTTCTCCTCAAATGTCAGACTGAGACCACAGTGTTCAGGTTTATCGTACTGTACCTCACAGAGACGTCCAATTCTCTCTGAGAGCTATTCCCAGGTGTTTCCCAAGAGACACCTGGGAATAGCTTATGAGGTTGCAGGACAGGTGTTTGGTGATGGTGGTGTCTTTGCAGGAGAACCCAGGTCCTGGTGCAGATCACCAGAAATCCTCTCCACTCAGACTGGATGACGTCTACTCAGTAGGAAATCCTGTTGTTTGCAGTAAAACTTCACGACGGCCAAAGAAACTGTTGGGCAGCTGAGGTGGGTTGTTGTACTTTATACTTTATTCTATGATCTTTAAAATGTCTGCAAATTAAAGAATAATAAATGAAGTGCCGTTTATTTATCCATTATTACTAATTTAGCCTAACGGTCTGAATCACAGCGCACCTCTAAAAATAGCTGAGGATGCCGAAGCCTCACCTGGCTCCATAAACGTAGAAGCAGTAGATGTGGAAGGTGAGAAGAGCGATCATGTCAGAGAGCAGCGAAAGGGCAAAGGTCAGACCCAGGCAGGCCGACAGGCCACCATACCAGAGGATCCCCTCAATAAAAGGACTCATCAGGTGGATGTAGCCTGGACACAAATACATCATTATGATTATTATAATTAATTTGTTAATTAATATAACACTTTAAGGAGAAACATTTAAAGTGCACAACATAATAAAGCATCAAGCAAACAATAAAAAAAATTCAACATCCATCAGAACAGCAAAAAGTTAAACAAGATCAAGTTGGTTCAAATCTCCATCAGATTGGAAAATCCCTGATACCCCCGTCACACTAGAGCACGAATGAGCCCAAATGCTGTACGAATGACGAGTCGAACCACATTTGGGCAAATTCGAGCTGCATTCGAACTCCTCGTACAGCATTCTTACAGCAATCAGCACATTCCCACGGTCAGAGCACATGCACTCTACACTTGTGTTGCGCTCATATTGGAAAACAATCGATCGGCAGTCAAGGTGCAGTCGAACCACAATCTGGAGAAATCCTCCAGTGATCTCATGGCATCCTGCACCCCTCCTGCACCTTTCAGTCTGGCCGCTATAACAGCTGCGTGAGGTTGGACCATCCACACGCCCCGGTGTGCGTGTGTGTGGTCAGAACAGCTGATTGCACTGCAGCACGCTTATGTGCTCATAACAGCTGATTGAAGCGCTGCACATGTGTCAGGTTGGATCTTCTGATCACCTGCTGTGCGTGTGTGTGCACACATATCATCTGATCGCTTTACCGCTCGTACATGAACCTGTCTGGTCAGCAGGGTGTCCAGCTGTCCGCTATACAGCTGATGTTCAGAGAGAGAGAGAGAGAGAGAGAGAGAGAGAGAGAGAGAGAGAGAGAGAGAGAGAGAGAGAGAGAGAGAGGCAGCACGTGCAACGGGGGAGAAGACATCCAAACCATGAACTGACATATTTTCAGTTCATGGTTTGGATGTCATTCGACATTCAGCAGTGCTACACGGCAGGTCTTCAGCAATGCGGACCACAGTACTTGCTCTGCCATGCCCCTCCCCTAAACAGCTGATTTACAGAGAGAGAGAGAGAGAGAGAGAGAGAGCATGCAATGGGGGGGGGGATACTCAACCCATTAACTGACATGTAATCAGTTAATGGGTTGGATGTCATTCCACATCCAGCAGTGGGACACAGCATGTCTTCAGAAGTGCAGACCACAGCACTTGCTCTGCCACACCCCTCCCCTTGCTTGCCTTCCACCCAGTCCTAGAGTGGCTTGTATGGCATTGGAGGTGCATTCTGCATATTCCTGCTGCATTCTGCCAGTGATATGGGGTTTCGTGCTGTATCAGGGTTCTCCCCAGTCAATGGAACAACGACGTATGCCATTATACTGTGCCCTGCTCTCAGATATTTTTTAATCCAGCCAGGCTGTTTGTGCTGAATGGACTGCTGCCTGTTCACCTCTCCAGCGCCGGCAGCCAGCCGAGCCGAGCAGAGCCACAGCGCTGCAGCTCAGAGAGTGAAAAAGTCAAAATCTTCCAATAAAAAGATCTCCTTCTGCCTGCATAGCTAGTGACACATTAAGGCTTTATTTTACAGATGAAAGCCTTCATGTTTCGAAAGTTTGCTCAAATAAACCACGGCATGAGAGTGACGAGTCTCTCGTTCCCTCACAGAGAGAGGGGGGCTCCTCCTGTCTCCCTCAGAGGGGGGGGGGATCAGTGTGAACAGCTGTAAAAAAGCAGCAAAGCAATTTTAATCAACAATTATCTTCACCACACAGCCTCAGTGAAACAGTAAAGTGTGAAAAACTGATTCAGAAAGTTTTTCATCCACGGTTTCATCTTTAAAAGAGCAGATTTACTTCTTTACTTCTTACAGAAGTATTTTTTTTTCATCAGTCCAGGTTTAGCTCTTGTTCAAACAAGACAATTAGGGGTTATATTGTTTTTAAAAAGTATGCAATCCCACTCAGAAATGTTAAGAAGAAAAACTAAACTTCCAACATGACAGAAAAACTCTGCCTGTCTGATTGGATTAAAGGTACAGTGTCATTTTTGAAGAGGAGAGCAAATGTTATGTCCATCAAACATTAATGTGTTTTTAAACTTTTCAATGTTATTTTATTAACTTACACAGATATTACAACATAAGTGTCATTTTTTTTTGTCTATTATTCTTGCTTTCAGTGCATCTAAAACCAGTCAAAATGACTCGCAGCGCGTGCCGCCTCAGGTGATAACAACAGCAACAGCACCGCTATACTAAAAATTTCTGAGGAGAACCACGTGTGTTCTTTTTATTTTTTGTCTTTTCTATTTTATTTTGTTTTTATTTTGTCATGTTTCGTGTTGTGTCTGCATTCGACATGCACTCTGGGTAGTCGACCTACATTCGGGAGCTGCTGCATTCCGAATGTGTGCGAATCATTTGAGGCGGCTTTGAAACACATTCTGTGTATCCGTACGGCATTTGTCATGGCTGTACGAATGTGTGTCCCTCACAAATGCGCCTGGAATTTTGGCTGTTTTCCCATTTTGGCTGATTACTGCTTCATTCGTGCTAAATGTGACAGGGCCCCAAAGGACATTGGGCAACATAATTAATCTCCAAATTGCTCTTGGAGTGTAGTTGAGCACCTTACATGGCAACACCCTGACACTGGTGTCAGTGTGTGTGTAAATGAGTGAATGTGAGCCATATATGTAAAGCACTTTGAGCTTCTGATTCGGAGCACTATACAAATACAGGCAATTTACCAGTTTGTCCCTGTGTGCATGTGGAGTGAACCCACATGCACACGGAGACAACATGCAAACTCCACACGGCTTTCTTGCTGTGAGGCAACAGCACTAACCACCGTGCTAACAATAAGTGAATAGGACACACTCAAAATGCATGTGCACTATGTGCTTTAATATTTAGAACGTGCACCATAGATCATCCTGACAGAGCCCAAACTCTTTGCAAATCTGTGATACCAAATTATATGGTTCTGTGAAGCTTTGACATTGATGAATTCTGTCCAAAATGGAACCATCTTATCCTTTATTGGAATAAGCAGGTACAGAAAATTAATGAATAATAACAGATGCATCTGCAATTACCAAGCAATGGGCCAACATTGTGATCTTGACTTTTAACTAATTCTAACTTTGTCCTTGGCTGACTCTTAATTTCACCAAGTTTAGCCCATATCGGATCAAATCCCTGTGCAGGGTTCTTGCAGGAATCACCAAGTTAAATTTTAGACCTTTTTTAGACCTTTTTAGACCATTATGAGAAAAATTTAAGACCAACCTCAAGACCCCCCCCCCCCCCCCCCCCCAAAAAAAAGGACAATCACATTTGATTCTCAAAACCATGTCATTTTGTATTGCTTTCAAACATGTCAAAGTACACCGAAAGCAGAAAACAAGATTGAGTGATAATACACAACATATACAATACGATAAACAACACTGACCAACTGGAAAAAAGTTAAATTTTCAAAAGGCGCTATACAACCATATATCTCAGCTCCTCTCCTTTTGCGCTAATCTCAGCCTCAAGGGCTTTCACTTCAGCGACTTTGTCTTTGTGTGCTCTTCTCAGAGCATTCGACTTCAAAAGCAGCTGTGCCATCTTTGAGCCAGCTCTTCAGAAATTACTGATCTCTACAAAATAGATCAGTGGAAACGACTGATCTGTACAAAACATTAACGTGTGACAGGACTGCTCATTTATAGAGCAGTTTTCTGAAGAAAAATCATTGGAAATGTTGTTACCTCAAAATTTCTGATTACTGTTAAAAAAAAAGTTTAGAACACTTGTAATTAAAATAGGTAAATAAATCAATAAATGGTTCTTTACAAACCTTTCATCTGTAAACTAAAACCACCTGTTAGTTCAGATTAGATAATTTCTTGTTTAACATAAGGAACCTTGGACATTTATTTTTAGACAAATAAAATAACATGGAAACTTGTACATTTTTTAAAGTCTGGTAGATTATTTATACCTCATTTCAACCAGAAAAAGACACTAAATAAATACAAATGTTTATTATAAAAATGCAACAGGAAATAATTTAACAATGACTGCAGTGTGATTGTAAAGTAGGATTTCTGTCACATAAACCTCATGATGAATTTTTTTTATAGTCATTTAAACTTGTAATTTCGTCAAAATATGTAATTGCCTTTAATGTTGTTATCAGGACAGAGTCATTTCTAAAATATGAATTTGAGCACAATAAGTGGAGAGCTTCTACTTGTGCAAATGTCTTTTGACTTTGATTTGTGGACATTTTTAATGATCCGTTCATTTATTGTTAAAATATAAAATGAAACAGCGTTTTAAAAAATAATGAAATAGTTGCTGTTCAAAGAGCCTTTTATTTAGAAACAGGTGATGTTCTGCTGGATTCATGGGACCAGATGAAGGTCTCTTCTGCAGTTTTGAACTCTGGTGGTGTTGCTGAAAAGCAGAGATGTTTTCTTTCGACTGGACTTCGTGGTGTTCAGCTCATCAATGGAAGTTTGGTTGTCTGCACAGCAAATGTTCCTGATTGGGACAAATAAAAATATTCTTTTAAATATAAAGAAACACTAAACAGTTTATATATAAAAAAGGGAAAAAACGAGAAAAAAACGACAGAAAAAACGCCCGAAAAAATAAGTTATTTAAAGTTGAGCTTTTGTGGTGTCTGAAAAAAGCTGTAGCTTTATTTGGTAAAAATAAAAAAGACTGAACCATTTAGAAATTAAAGCGTTCACTCAGATCAACTGTGCTAAAAGGCTAAGCTAACGTTAGCCGATCATTAAACCTTTACAGCAGTTCAGCAAACGTCACGTTTTATTTTTACATTATTCTCACCTCGATAAAGCTGCAGAAGTAAACTCCGTTGGGCAAACTGGGACTTCACATATATCCAAAAACTGGGAGATTTTGGACTGAGGGGGTCTGCTCCATCCCGCCGGCTGCCTGCCCAGTGATGATGCCTGAAGGCCGGCTTCTCCATGCGGGTCGGCCCGCTGTCGCAGTTCGATCGATATCCCACCAAGTCGTCAGTCCTCCCTCAGTCGATGTCCCTCCGAAAAGTAGCTGAAAAAAAGCTTCTCCCAGCAGGGTGATGGCAGAATCATTCTACTGCTGTTTTTAAAGCTTTTTTGTGGTTCAGGCACCGCAAATTCAAGATGGCGATCGCTGAACTTTTTTCAGGTTGTGAAACAGCCAGAGTGTGATGTGGCCGCAATCTCCGCCCCCTTGCCGCTTCCGAAGCGATGCGTCTGACGTCACGACGCGTTAGAAAGCGTTTCATTTTTCTGTTCTACAGACACTTCTCGGAATGGACGGAGCGAATGTAATTTTTTAAGACTTGAGTAAATTAAATTTTAGACCTGCGGTGAAAATGTGGGTGTTTTTAAGACATTTAAAGACCTAAAATTTTAGTTTCTGAATTTAAGATTTTTAAGACTTTTTTAGACCCCGCAGGAGCCCTGCTGTGTTACTTTGCTCATACACACACACAAACAGTTGTAGGCACACTTCCGATAATCCGATAACAGATAATTATCGAAGATAATGTTTTCTTTATCGGATTTTTCTTTTTAGATAACTTTAAAAACCATTATCGGACCAATTATCTTCCGATTAATCTTTGTCCTTTGTTCTTTAGACAACTGCCTGTAAAGTTTTTTGGCAAGTTATAACTTTCTAAACAGCGTAATTTGTAATGAAAGCCGCTTCATTTATGCGGCTCTTTCGGCGCCATGTTTGTTTTGCAGTAAGCTCCTCCTACCCCTCCAAACGGAGGGATTTGTAGCCCTTCGCCTTCCCCTCTGCCTCGCTCAAAAAAGAGAGACTCAGCCAGTGTTTAGCAGAGGCACTTTTACCCAGAATCCTTTGCAATCTGTCTGTTTGTTACAAAACCTCAGAATTAGTGCATTATTCAACATTAAAAGATATATGTTATATTTTAACTTTGTACAAATGACATAATTGACATTAATGGAGTTATTCTATCGGTACTAATGTTATGTATAATCAAAACCATGAGTCAGCATGACTTTATTTTTCAAGACCTGCGCCTGACTGGAGCACTGTAACTGATAGAGAGTTGGCTTTATGGCTGTTCTTGGGGTGCCTCTGTGCTGGGAGCGCTGTAGTAAACAAGAGCTTCTAGCAGGGGCCAAATGTTGAAAGTAAAGTGTGGTCTCATTGTTGGGGTCTGTTGTTATTTTTAATATTATTATAAGTTATTAAATTTGTTTTACTAGTAGTTGTAGATGTGTCAGAGGTAATATTGGAATTTATCTGTTATCGGTTATCTGTAACTTCTGATACATTTTTTGGGTGGTTTATTGTTTTATCTTTATTGAAGATAACTTTTCAGTTATCTGATTATCTGTTATCGAAGTTAATTTTTTGGTTATCTGTGCCCACCACTGCACACAAATGGACACACAAGTGAGGAAAAGCTTGAAAATGGACTTAATTTTTTACTTTGACTTGTGCTTTTGTCACTTTTGATGAAATTGCAGTGTTCATGATGTGACTGATTTAAGTAGTGAGGACTCACTGATCCACAGGTGGATATGGTACAGAAAGAATCTGCCCAGAACCTGGTCCAGAGCCCGGTTCATTTTCAGCCCTGCAGGAGCTCCCATCAGCCACTGCAGCAGGTCCTCCAGCTCTTTGGCCACATGCTGTAGAAGAAACTAACAGCTTTATTAAAAAGATTACAATGCACACAATTAACAATTCAAAGATAATTTTCTGTGGCGACACGATAGAACAACATGCAGTCTACACAAAATGTAGTTGAACAACATGGCTCATTCAGTTGTTTTGGTGGAACAATTAAGACAAAGATGAACAGGAGAAGACGATTCAGAATGTCAGCGTTTAATTCCTGGTATTTACAACCAGATGTAATAAACATGATAGTAGATTGTCACAGTATCATGTGTCACGTTTTGTGTAATTTCAAATGTGCAAAAACACTGGAGCATGTAACCAAGAGGTGTGTCATGTGACTCCGGTGTGTCACAAGAAAGCAAAGAAAAACAGCTTTTACATCACAACTGAAATCACTTAGAACTATTGTGATAAACTCAACATGTTAATTGTTCAGGTTGTGTTTGATTTTAATAAGCTACATTTTTACAACATATACTAGCCTCGAGCCTTTCCAGTGTACTGAGATAGAAGTAAAGTATAAACTTTTTCCACTTTATTAAAATAACTGCATATTGACTGTTTAAATTAGTTGCAGTGATTTATGAAACCTACGTGCTACATTTTATCGCTAACTACGGTCATACCAAACTGGGAAAAGTTGCCCATGTGGCAATGTTGCTCCTGTGCCCCCAATTACTAACGAAGGTTTCAGGCAATATCAAAGAAACATCAGCACTGAGAAAGAGCCAATAAAATTTCAGTTTTGATTGCCATCTAGCTGTGTTTGACTGGCTTCAACATAGCAAACAAACTTTTTTTGCATTTAAAATAATCTCTCAAAAAGTAAAAAAAATGATGTTTGGGTCACACCCATACCACGACAGACAATCAGCAAGTGAACTTTATGTATATTTCACATGTGGACAGAGATGATCAAACTGTGCAATAACAGCAACCTCAGCGGAAAACTCCAGGCTTGTTGCAATATGAAAAAGTATGCACGTGCAACCCCTAAAGAATGTCCTAGCATTTGGGTAATTTGGACATATAAATCACATCTAGATAGACTTACGTCAGCTGCTGGTACCAGTGTGTTGGCCAGCATGGAGATGTGGTTTTCTCTGTAGAGCCAGGACATAAGCAGCACGCCAAGAGCCACATCAACCAGGAACGACACAAAAATATTCTCCTTCCTACACATATCAGAGGTAATAAGGACAAAACAGTATCTGGTCATGCACAGTAATGAGTTCGTATTCTGCACAAATTATTTTCTGACTCACTAAATTAAAAAAACTAACCTGATGCTACTATGGTAATGTGATGCATTTGCCCACAAACTAGTTACCTCTGCCAACAAAGTTGGAGGAGGTTATGTTGTCGCCCCATTTGTGTTTGCTTGTTTGTCTGTTTGTGAACAACCTGGAACCCACAATGTTTCATATATCATTATGAAATTTTTACTGAGGATTCATACACTGAGAGGCAAGATGTGATTAAATTTTCAAGACCACAGGTCAAAGGACAAAGCCAGGAAAAATCTTGGAAAAATCCCAATCTTTAACATTGAATGAATTTTCAAAAATTCATAACTCTTGTCAAAAAAGATCAAACCTCTTTCATATTTAACAGCATTATGTAGGATGGTATCCTTTATCAACTGACCGAGTCTGATCCGGATTACAGATTTTGTGACCATGTAAATTTAACCTTGAAAAGCCCATTTAATGTATATTTTACATTATGTCTTAATCAAATGTGCCATATTTGAAAGTGAGGTGCAGACTGACACTCTATCACTGACAAAGTTTGATCTGGATTTGATCCGGATTGTGAATTTTGTGCACATTTGAATTTAATATTGAAATGCCCATTTTGTTTGCATTATGTCTTAATCAAAAGTGCCTCAATCACTCTCATTTGTGACAATGAGGTGCAAACTGGTACTCTCAATAAATAGACTAAGTTTGATCCGCATCTGATCCATATTGCAGATTTAGCAGAGATTTGCTTTTAACATTGAAAAGCGCTTTTGATCTATATTCTGTATTATATTTTAGCTTATGAAAACTCACTTCTAACAGGACTTTGACCTTGAAATTTTTTTTTTTTCAAGGTAAAAATTTGTGGAATTGGAAAGTAGTGTTGGTGGAGGATTGCGCTCTATGAGCACGATGCTTTAGTTAACTACTGCAAGCGCGGAGCTGCAACAGTCCTGCTATTTCTGATATTCAACCTAATTCATATTGCTCAGCAAAGAAGTTCAGTATCAACTTGTTTATTTATACTGCGTGAGTCACGACTGACTGATAAGCAGTCAAATGACACATAGGGCACGGTGCAAAACACCCTACAATAGTCATAACAATACAGTGTATTATATTGCATACACACTACTGGTCAAATGTTTGTACACATTTTCCCAGTATATCGTGTAAATTTTTTTTCTTTGTCACTGTCATAGAATTTTTGAAGATTCCTACTTGGATATAAACCAAAAAAATGTACTTCATTAAATCAACCACTTATCAAGTTATAGACTGCCTTTAAAAAAATAAAACACTTTGGATGCATTCTACCAATTACATAACAGCACAAAGACATGAGTCACCGCATGACCCATAATTCATTCTGCCTCTCTCACATAGTACCTTAGTTCTTAGGTTTCCATTTGATAGCATATAGATTATGCTTTTTATTTTCCTACAGTATGCTAGCAGAGTTACTTTATATAGATAACAATACACATTACATCATAGCCTCTGTTTCTATAATAAAATACCATGACAATGACCAAATCTTCTCCTGTATTAATATTTAGGTTTCAATACCTACTCCTGTATATTTTATAGTACCATATTTATTGTATATGTTGTTTATTACCCTTAGTATTTAAATATAGTTTTATATATATGATGTCTTATCTTTCTTATGTCTTATTATACTCGTATATAATTTTTCTTGAGCTGCTTGGGTGGGTAGGGAGAGTTCCCATGGGATAAAAAAGCTTTTCAACCTACCATCCCTGGTTCTCAAGACCAGGCACCTAAGTGGCTCTACTCTACTCTTTTCTACTCTTCTATTTTACTCTTCCTTTTTAGATATACCTTATTATATTAGCATAGTTCCACCTTAGAACTGGAATATAATATATAAGATATACCTTACTGAATTTTCATGATACATACAATCTCCTTTTGCACACATACATTTTCACTCTCACATACATGCCGTCTACTTTCATATCCAGACAAGTCAGGTCTGGGAGCATGCACTCTGCCACATCCATGACAATGCAGAACCACCTTGGGTCCTGGGTGGCAACCACACAGGTAGAAAATCTGTCCATTCCCACATCTCTAAAATATCCATCTATCTGCCACAGCCAGGTTTAAGGTGGGCATCCACTTGGCCTTCTCAGCTACTGGGGTCCTTAACACTCAAGCAACCATGTGCCTGCTCCAGCACACAGGTGCATTGGCCAAAAATTCTCCTTTCTCAAACATATATTTTCACTCTCACGTACATGCATGCTTTAAAGCATACATTCACACATTTTGCTCTACATTTAATTTTACAAGCAGAGGTACTTGTCTTTGTCCACATGAAGAGTATATACCAAGTTGTAAGTGTTTTTCATGAAAGAAACCCTAAAACATTTAAGCACACTGTTGGAATCAGCTCATGAACATGATGGTTTTAGTCTGTAAATAAACTACAGCACTCACAGAGTTTTCACTGGTCTCATCCTCTCAGTCCTTTCTGTTATAGAGGAAAGGACTGAGAGCTGGTTTCAATTTATGAAGAAAAATAACCCGTCTGTAAACTTGACTTTGGTCCGCACACAGAAAGGGTAAACTCAGTACCAGACAAACTCCCTCTTTTTTAACCATGTGCAGATACCGAACATACAAATCTGGTACGGGGGTAATATCAGTCTTTGAGACTGTCAACTGCCATATGAGTTGAATGTCTTCTAGTGTAGGTTTGAGAAGCCCCATTCAGACCTGGCATGTACCTGGCCATCAATCACCCACTGGCACTTAGAATCTGTGCAGAGGAGGTGTATCAGCTAACCAGGAGACAAAAGACTAGGAAAGCTCCAGGACCAGATGGTGTGCCACCGCCCAACCTGAAAATCTGTGCTGAGCAGCTGGGCCCCATCTTCACCCAGATCTTCAACACATCACTGAAGCTGTGTGAAGTCCCTTCCTGCTTCAAATACTCCACAATCATCCCAGTTCCCAATAAATCCTGCATCTCAGGACTAAATGACTACAGGCCTGTTGCTCTGACATCCTAAAAGACTGGTGTTGAGCCTCCTGAAGGTCATCACACGACCCCTGTTGGATCCTATGCAGGCAAACACATCAGTTGAGGATGTGGTCAACACAGGCTTGAGTCACATCCTAGAATGCCTTGACTCTACAGCAAGATATGCTAGGATCTTGTTTGCGGACTTCAGTTCTGCGTTCAACACCATCATCCCTGAAATTCCCCACTCCAAATGGACCCAGCTCAGCCTGTCAGTGGATCGCTAACATCCTGATGGACAGAAGGCAGGAGGTGAGGCTCGGAAAATTAACATCCAGAACCCAAACAAAGAGACGACACAGTGCGATGCAGGGGTCAAAGTTTGGAGTCACATTTTGTGATCACAAATGGCCAAAAATAAATAAATAAATAAAATAAATGCAGCATTGCCACATACTTTCCACTACAGCCAAAACAATGTACACAATTTAAATATTTAATTGAATCACTGTGTGAATTAATATATGAGTCAAATAAATATTAATTGACGCACATTATTTTGGGTACAGTGGACTACAAGCGGAGATTCTGCTTTTATTTCATTTACTGATTACTAGTATTGTTATTTTTGTTGTTCGTGTTAATTTTATATAAAAGATATTGTTCATGTTGTCAAGATTGTGTTATACTGTGCTCTTCTTTTTACATCCGCCGAAGACGTAATAAAATCATTGGCGTTTATTTATTTGTCAGTCTGTTAGCAGGATTACCTCAAAACTACTGCACAGATTTTGACAAAAGTTTTACCACATACAGACATTAGGTCAGGAAGAATCCATTAAATTTTGGAGATGATCCGGAACCAGATTCTGGATCAAGATTTCACTTTATATAGGCTTTGAAGGATTATGTCGAAACTACTTCACAGATTCTCACCACAGATACAGTAGATGTTACAGCATGGAAGACTCCACTGAATTTTGGAGGTGATCCAGATCCAGATTCTGGCTCAAGATTTCACTTCATAGGATTTTAAGGTGTATACAGTTACTGCATTGTGTTGAGGAATTTGTGTCCAGGTAAAGTCTGGGTCACGATGTGAATCATATATCTTTTATTTTCAGTCCTCCTCAACCCTTGGTGGACATCAGAAAACTCAGATTGCTTGTGTTTCTAAATGTTTCTGTGCAGCGACACATGATCCTAGACCTGACATAACCAGAGGACTACAGAGGATGCAGGTGAGCTGCTGTTACTGGCTACTTGCCTCATGAAGTGTGTTTGTCCAGCGGGAGGTTTGCATGAGCTCAGCGTCCTCATGTGTTTGGTTCTGTAAGAGAGCTGGACGCATGTGGACAGTTTACTGGACAGAAAGCGCAGCGGGTAAAGACTGAAGATCCTGGAACAACAGCAGGGAAGGTGGAACCATGTGAGACAAGCGGAGACAAAAAAGTGATGAAGAAAGTTATCCAATGCTAATGGGAAGAGGCACAGAGCATTAACCAAACAAAAAGTAAGAACTAAAACGTCAAGACTGAGTTGTTTGTCGCTTGCGTTTGAAACAGAATAAACATCAGAGCTCTGTGTTGCCATAGCGACTCTTCTCACCGGCAGTTACAGAACCACGTCCACACAGAAAGCAGCCAGCTGATGAGGACGCAGAGCGGCACAGAAGCCTGTTTCAGCAGCTCCACGATGATGCTGGCCTCGCGGCCGTCAGACTGCCAGTGAGTCGTCTTCAGCGGCCCGTCGTCATATCTGTCCAGGAGGTACAGAGGCTCGCTGTGGGACACCGTCTGGAACATCTGAGCCGACACAGAACTCTTCACTGCACTCAGACTTCAGCTATGCAACATGCTGGAATTTTTACTCAGTGCCCACAGTCAGCTGAAGTTCTGATTGAAAATTATTGTTCTTTCCTTCCTGAGACACGCAAAGCTCAATACATTATACAAATAATGAATGTTTCTGAGTTCAATGGTACGAATATTTCATGAGGTGAAAGCTGGAACATACCATTCAACATCATGGTAAATGTACTGCACTTCTATTGTACTTTTTCCGTTGAGTACAGACACTCAAAGCACTTTGCAATGATGCTTCACATTGACCCATACACTCCCCTTGATGTCAGTATGCTGCTATGGATGGCCCTCAACTGCACACTGCGAGTATCTTGTAGATTAAGGACTTTGACCAAGGGAACCTTCTTAATTTTCCTGTTTTACTGCAAACTGAACAGAGGAAAAAAGTCCTTACTGACATCACAATTGACACTATGTGGATCCACTGTGGGAGAGTCGACAGTGAACAGACAGACAAACCACCAAAGACACACAAACCAGCTCAGATGATGGTGAGGTGTGCTGAGTTTGCAACAAATAAAGTTACTTTATAGTACTTTGATATTTAAAGGGAGCAACATTTCGGGATGTGTGGAGAGCTTTTTGGACTTTCAAACTGTCAGCTGTGTGACTTCACCTGTATGAGATCAGACGGAGGGTCAGTCTCGGAACCCGGAACTCTGTTGGGGTGGAGATGTGACAGCATCACCTTCCTCTGCTCATAATGGATGAAGACCACCTTCTTCTCTTGCTGTTCCACATCATCACCATCCTCATCTTTGTCTCTGGGCCCTGGCTCAGGACATCTCCCACCTGTAACCACCAAAGAAGCATCATCTTGGTAATTACACGGGTTAACTTTTTGTCATACAACCTACCTGTCTGCATCCTTGGACTTAGTTCCCCCAGCTGTAAATTAGCACTAAAATGTTAAATGGACTTTTCCACCTGCATCAGAAGCTCAAAGGGCTTTACAATGATGCCTCACATTTACCCATTCACACAGGCAGACTCACACACCGATGTCAGAGTGATGCCATGCAATGCGCTCACTACACACTGGGAAAAACTTAGGGATTAAGGAGTTTGCCCAAGGGCCCTTAGCAATTTTCCGGCCTGGCTGGGTTTTGAACCAAGGCTCCTCGGTTTCCATCTCAGTTTTCCATGTGCAGCTTCTGATCCAGATGAAAAGCGCTATATAAATGCAGCCCATTTACATCTCTATGTTGTTCTGTTCCAGTCAGAGCTTATACCAAATCATCTCCAAACTTAGTGTACAACTAGAGGTCAACCGCAGAATTGTTGTCTTACTCTGTTCCTGGTTTAGAACCTGGCAGTCAAAGCCTTTTTTATCCACACGGCGGCTGATCTGGAGCCAGCGCTGCTGGGGGAAGAAGGTGCTGAGGTCTCTGAGGAAGCTCTCCATACCCTCTTGGTCTTCTTTTGGTAAACTCCATGAGCCCAAGATGGACAGTGGGACCTTGCTCTGGGTCTGAATCTGAGTGAGGAAAGTGATGAAGGCAGGAATGAACAAACCAACAGACACTCTCACCGGCAGCTGATGTCCTGCTGACACCTTTCAATTCAATATCAAGAATCTCATTTCATGAAGAGTTATATACTCTGGCAGTAAACCATTTAGTACAACAAAACACACCAGGTACAAACACAGAAAAAACTAAGTTTGGACAAGCAGGGGACCTGAAAGTTCCGGTGTCCTGTTTTGGTGCCTGGGACATTTTGGGCCTTGATTTGTGAGCACAGACCATATGTAAGAAGCATTATACCAATTGTTCCAGGGCTCTAGGCAAAAAAATGGCACAATGGAGGTGCGCCATCATACCATAACCCTAGTGCCATTCTAAATATATATGGTGGTATCTTAGAAGAACATGGGCTGGATTTTAGTCAATCAATCAATCAATCAACATTCTCCAGTGAAGCCCGAACGCTGATAAGAGTCTGGCAATCATACACCAGGAGCGGTGACACATTCCATGTAACAAAGTGTAAAAACAATAAAAACGACACTAAAAGAAGCGAGTGCCGACGGCAGGCCACATACAACGGCGCCATCTTGCCCATAGCCAAGCCAAATAGGTGAATGCCAATATCTTTAGACAAGATATAAGGCTGAATCTGCAGGAAAAGCCAAGATAAGTAAAATGTTCAAGCTTCCCCTTCTGTACTCAACAGTTTTTCATCTGATCACCAAGGATCTGAGTGGAATTGATCAATTTTACTGGGCTCCTGTAGTCCTCCTCCTGCCCATCCTTAATAGAGCCCATAGTAGTGGTTTAAACGAAAACTTCTGCATGTGACATGACTGAGTTGTAGGCAAAGTCAGATGTGTACAGGGTGAACAGGACTGGTGAGGCAGGTGCGGAGCGCCGGTGCTACTGACCACAGTCATAGGATTGTCTTAAAATGAAGACTTGAAAGGTCAGCTACAATTTGCCAGAAGGTACATCTGAAATCCAAGCCTAGATTTGACGCTTTGGTGAAAGAAAATCCTCCTCTAAACCACTTCACCTGTGTAAGTGGGGATACAAAATGCAAAACATGCACTGTGCACAATTTCTGCAATCATAGCCACAGAAGCCTCTAACTTCCTCTGGGTTGTTTGGGTGTCTTGGTGGCTTTCCTCATTCTTCTTCTTGCACAGTCACTCAGTTTTTGAGAACTGTCTGCTCCACACAGATTTACCATAGAGTGTCATACTGTTTGTATGTATTCATAATTAATGTAAATAAAGTTCAAGACATATTCAGTGACTTGGAAATGTTCATGTATCCAACCCCTGATTTGTCTGAAGAAAACTGGCAATAAAGGTGTCATATAATGGTAACTGTAATTCAACTGTAATACAAGGCCAACATGTGCTGGGAACACTGAAATAATCCTAATCCAGACCACACACACAGAGACACATATCTGCACTGACCTGCTGAAGGTACTGCTTGACCTGTCCGGGGATGAAGGGATAGTGGATCACTGCCAACACCACAGCCGACTCATGGCCGCTGATCCAGCGGCCCACCAGCAGCCCACTGTCAGCCCTGTTACAGCACTGCGGGAAGAAGATCTTCAGCACCATGTTGTCCACTGCTGAAGATGTTACAGCTCTGCTAATCTGAGAAAGATTCAGCAAGAACTCAAATTTTAGATGTGAGGAGCCAAAAGAATCGCTCTTATACACGTCAGATCCATGTGCATTTGGACAGAGTATGCACTGTAGTCAGAGCATTAATGGGACATTTGACTGACTTTGTGTGAATTACAGTCAGAGTATTAACCGGACATTTGACTGACTTTGTGTGAATTACAGCCAGAGTATTAACAGGACATTTGACTGACTTTGTGTGAATTACAGCCAGAGTATTAATGGGACATTTGACTGACTTTGTGTGAATTACAGTCAGAGTACTAAAAGCAAATTCGACTGACTTTGTGTGAATTACAGCCAGAGTATTAACGGGACATTTGACTGATTTTGGGTAAATTACAGTCAGAGTACTAAAAGCAAATTTGACTGACTTTGTGTGAATTACAGCCAGAGTATTAATGGGACATTTGACTGACTTTGTGTGAATTACAGCCAGAGTATTAACGGGACATTTGACTGATTTTGTGTAAATTACAGTCAGAGTACTAAAAGCAAATTTGACTGACTTTGTGTGAATTACAGCCAGAGTATTAATGGGACATTTGACTGACTTTATGTGAATTACAGCCAGCGTATTAACCAGACATTTGACTGAGTTTGTGTGAATTACAGCCAGAGTATTAACCAGACATCTGACTGACTTTGTGTGAATTACAGTAAGAGTATTAACAGGACATCTGACTGACTGTGTGAATTACAGTAAGAGTATTAACCGGACATTTGACTGACTGTGTGAATTACAGTCAGAGTATTAACAGGACATTTGACTGTGTGTGAATTACAGTCAGAGTATTAACAGGACATTTGACTAACTGTGTGTGAATTACAGTCAGAGTATTAACAGGACATTTGACTAACTGTGTGTGAATTACAGTCAGAGTATTAACAGGACATTTGACTGTGTGTGAATTACAGTCAGAGTATTAACAGGACATTTGACTAACTGTGTGAATTACAGTCAGAGTATTAACAGGACATTTGACTAACTGTGTGTGAATTACAGTCAGAGTATTAACAGGACATTTGACTAACTGTGTGTGAATTACAGTCAGAGTATTAACAGGACATTTGACTAACTGTGTGTGAATTACAGTCAGAGTATTAACAGGACATTTGACTAACTGTGTGTGAATTACAGTCAGAGTATTAACAGGACATTTGACTAACTGTGTGTGAATTACAGTCAGAGTATTAACAGGACATTTGACTAACTGTGTGTGAATTACAGTCAGAGTATTAACAGGACATTTGACTAACTGTGTGTGAATTACAGTCAGAGTATTAACAGGACATTTGACTAACTGTGTGTGAATTACAGTCAGAGTATTAACAGGACATTTGACTAACTGTGTGTGAATTACAGTCAGAGTATTAACAGGACATTTGACTAACTGTGTGTGAATTACAGTCAGAGTATTAACAGGACATTTGACTAACTGTGTGTGAATTACAGTCAGAGTATTAACAGGACATTTGACTAACTGTGTGTGAATTACAGTCAGAGTTTATTACAGCTAGTGTGAATTACAGTCAGAGTATTAACAGGACATTTGACTAACTGTGTGTGAATTACAGTCAGAGTATTAACAGGACATTTGACTAACTGTGTGTGAATTACAGTCAGAGTATTAACAGGACATTTGACTGTGTGTGAATTACAGTCAGAGTATTAACAGGACATTTGACTGTGTGTGAATTACAGTCAGAGTATTAACAGGACATTTGACTAACTGTGTGTGAATTACAGTCAGAGTATTAACAGGACATTTGACTGTGTGTGAATTACAGTCAGAGTATTAACAGGACATTTGACTGTGTGTGAATTACAGTCAGAGTATTAACAGGACATTTGACTGAATTTGTTTGCAGGGAAACAATCTGATTGATTTTACAGACAGAAACATCAATGTCAAAGTAGGTCAGCTGGAACACAGTTCGCTACAAATTTATGAATGAATGAAAAAGCAACAACAACTAACACACACACACACACAAATGTAACAAAATTTAAAAAGAAAGTTTATACATTTAGACGCATAACCCTGTTAGATGACGTTTGTGAAGCTCAGTTGCGACAAATATATTCAAAGTTAAAGCTAAGCGTGTGCCTGAAGAGGGAACACGACATACCTGTTAAACTGTACACAAAGATGAACGTTTATAAAATAAAAACATTTATCTTGCAGCTGTCCGCACAGTCATTGGGTCCTACAGCGCCGCCATGTTGTTTGTTGACAGTCAACATACCGCCCTACTTCTTCTTCTTCTGCCTCACATATTTCTGCAGGTTGGGTGCCCTGCAGCACCTTGCTGCCCCTCAGTGTAAGTAGTCGGAATTTCATCTTGCAGAGAGGACTGTTTTTCCTGCTTTTTCCTCTCTTTGTTCTGTCCAGAGGAGCAGCTGCAGAATTTTCTTTGAGATATAGATTGCCTGTTTTTCCATTCCTCTCTGGGTCCATGTTGCTGTAGCAACTGGAACCCAGAAAAACCTCAGTTAACACCCTGCTGTCTCACCTTTATGTCTCTTTATGGTTCAGTTTCTGTGTCCTGCTGTATGTGTTTGTCCTCTGTCTCCGCATACAGTCAGGGCCATAAGCATTGGGACAGAGGACAGAGTTTTTTTTGTTTTGTTTTTCAAATTTTCTCTCAGTACACAACAACGGAGCTGAAAAGAAAACATGCAAAGACACAAACAAAAACATGATGTGTTTATAGTGACACCCCCCCCCCCCCCCCCCCCCCCCACTCCCCAGCCAGCCTCCCGCCCTGGACACCACCATGGACTCCCAAAATTTCCTGTATATTCATATTGTCAACTGTGTCTGTAGCATGGCCCAAGCAGAGGGTCGCCCCTTTGAGTCTGGTCTGCTTGAGGTGTTGTGTGTTGGGGGGTTTGGCTGGATGTTTTTGTTTTTGACCTTGTGACGTTTGTTTGTGAGACGCTGAGGACCGCGCCAGGGTTTGACACATCGTGGCTGTGAAGGAGGACGGGTGAGGGACACATGCTGTCAGCACACATCAGAGGTGATTATTGTCTGAATGATCGTTAATAGTAATTTGGCATTTTGTTACGCAGTATATTTGAACACTGATGAGAATTGTGCAGTTTGCTTCTCACTGCCGTGGCGTACGGACTGATGATCCTCCACCTGTTGTGAGAAGCTGCTCATTTACATAAAGCTTAAATTCAGACCTGAATGTGTTGCTGATAGTGAGTGCCTCTGAAAGATATTTGCTGTAGCTCTGTTGACTTACCTCACCTTTTCCATCCTTCATAGAGTCAGTTTGTCGTGTCCACCTGGGGGGTGTTTGGCGGTGAATCTGAGTCCAGAAGCGCCGAGGCTTCGATCCTTTTGGGCATTGGAGAGTGCGCCGTCCTGCACTCCGCCAGACAAACCAAATATTTATGTAGTACACTAATTATTGCACTGGAGGGGAAATAAAATCGTTTTGTTTGTGGAACCGCTTTCTGGTTATTTAGCGCTGGGTTCGGTCAGACGTTGGTCCACTCCTCAACCTGCGTCTGCACATAACATGAGGTTTCTTCCCCAAATCATCAGAGAGAGTTTTTCTCACTACTGTCTCCTGTTTGCTTGCTCTAGGGGTTGGTAAGGTTAGACTATACTTGTGTGATGCGCCTTGAAGCAACTTTGTTGTGATTTGGCGCTATATAAGAAAAAAGTTGATTGATTGAATGATTTGGCGCTATATAAATAAAATTAGTTAATTAATTAAGTGATAAATTCCAGCTTTAACTCAAAGGGTTTAAAAATATTTGAAGTTACAAACATTTTAATACGTGGCTCTGATATTTTCAGAGACCACAAGCAATTGAACAAACTAAATATAAGGATTATTTTTAATATAAATCGTCATTTTTTACAGCAAGTTTTCTTTAGACATGTCAGGGGTTGAATACAAGACACTGCCTTCATTACATTTGCATTGCTTCTGAGAAGCTTGACTGCTGGCTCTGATGTGTGTGTGTGTGTGTGTGTGTGTGTGTGTGTGTGTGTGTGTGTGTGTGTGTGTGTGTGTGTGTGTGTGTGTGTGTGTGTGTGTGTGTGTGTGTGTGTGTGTGTGTGTGTGTGTGTGTGTTGCATTGCTGTTCAATCTTTCCACATAATTTATCTTTGACAATTACTTTCACCTACACTCTGCATCTCCTGTGAACGTTTTAGGTTGAGATTTTTTTTTTCCATAGCTCAGTTACCTGCTTACTCCAATTAAGGGTCACATGGGGGCCAGAGTCTATCCCAGCAGTCATAGGCAGTACATAGCAGTACATTCTGGACAGGACACCAGTATATCACAGGGCCACATTCACACTTCACACCTACGGTCAATTTAAGAGGAACAAGTGATTAAATTTTAGTGGTGATCCGGATCCCGATGCTAACGCGTTAGCATGTCTATGGCATTTTCAATGTTAAAAGTTAGCATTAAGCAGTTGCAGCTGTCATCACATTCGGGTGCATTTGTTTTCAAATTGTAATACTTCTTAAATTTATTTTTGTTTATATATTAATAATCTAATGATTATTATATACAATTTTAGAGAAAGAGACAAAAATAAATTGATCACTGTGCCAAGGAGAGAATCTCTTTAGGGTCAGTGACCCTATGGCCTTGTTTAGAGAAGTGTTTCATAAATGTTAAAAAATTCATATATTTGCAGTTTAGTTGAATAATAAATTGAATGTGTCTCATTTGTTTTTGCAATATCAGTATCAGTGCTCAGATGACAGTAGCTTCTGGGAAAGGTGCAAGTTGCAATAAACTGTCATGCCAAGTGCTAAGGATACATGCTATCCAGTCACAGCAGATTAAACTTTTTTTTTACTACTGAGCAAACATCATTGTTAGACTTTTATAGGTTCAATGATTCCACGGTGTGTAGATGTTATGGCGTCAGTGACCCCATGGCCTTGGCAGAGGTTTGCACTCTGAGTGCTTCTAGTTATTATTATTCTGACTCATTTTCACTGATCAAATGGAACATGTGCAGTGGAGGAAGATTGTCTTTTATATATTTTAACCAAGGTGTATGTAAACGTCTTATCAGGCTCAATGGTCAGGAATGGCTGGACACAAATGCAGGACTCAGACAAACAGCTCTGGAGTTTAAAATGGTTTAGTGAATGACTTAGATGAGGTTGGTGCACAAGAAGGCAGTCCAAAAGAAGCAACAGTACAAAAATCATAAGGCTAATGGTGTACTCAGGTAAACAGGCAGGTGATCAAAAACATGATGAGGCAGGATGAGGAAAAACACAAGTACAGAGCTGGAAGGAAGGCACAAAATGCACCAATCTGGTGAGAAACTAATGCAACCAGTGAAGCTTATATACACCCAGGTGATGAGCTACACACTAGGAACAGGTGTGTGGAAAACCCAGAACAAGGGTGGGGCCAGACAGAGTGCAACGCCCACCACCAAGCACCAAGAGACAGACAAGAGAGATAGGGACAGAAAAACCCCAAGCAGGAAAAAGACCAGCAAGAGAACACACATACAACAAAACCAATCCAACAAAAATAACTACACCGAACAGAACAAACATAACACAATGCAAATTTGTAAATCTAGATTTGCCACAAATGAATTACAAATTGAAATGATTTGCAATCCAAGATATCAAAATGGGATCGGGATTACCAGAGTTACAAACTGATGTGTACTAAACACACGTTTTCTCTGAAAACAACAAACACAACCAAACAAAAACAGTGTGTATGTTATGTGTCGACGCGGGTTGAGGAGCGGACCTGCGTCTGACGGAACCCAGCGCTAAAATAACCAGAAAGTGGTTCCAATAACAAAACAATTTATTTTTTCCACCCTCTGGTGCATAACAAAGTGTATGAACAAAAGATGCGTCAGTCTGGTGGAGTGAAGGCTGGCATGCTCTCCAGCGCCTACAAGGATTGAAGCCCGGCGCTTCTGGACTCACTTTACCGCCAAACACCCCCCAGGTGGACACGACAAACCGACTCTCTGCGAAGGATAGAAAAGGTGAGGTAAGTCAGCAACTACAACCAATATCCTTCAAAAGGCATACACTATCAGCAACACATTCAGGTCTGTATTTAAGCTTTATGTAAATGAGCAGCTTCTCACAACAGGTGCAGGATTACCACTCCGCACGCCACGGCAGTGAGAAGCGAGCTGCACAATTCTCATCACAATTCAAATCTACTGCGTAACAAAATACCAAGTTACTATCAACAATTAGTCAAACAATTAATCACCTCAGATGTGTGCTGACAGCATGTGTCCCTCACCCTTCTTCCTTCACAGGCACGATGCGTCAAACCCAGGCGCGGTCCTCAGCGTCTCACAAACGAACATCACAAAGTCGAGTTCCCGGCAATTCTGCTTGAATCACACATGGCTTAAATGCAGAACGCCATCTCATTATCTGCTTCAGCTGAAAGTCTTTAAGGCTGCACCAGAGCACCATCCACAGGTGCTGCACATAATGTTGATGAGGGTGAAGGACTCTTCTGCCAGCACCTTCTTCACAGACAATAAATCAGTTTGCACACCACCTGGAGAGCAAAGAAAAGAAAAGAACACCAACATATCCAGCCACACCCCCCAACACACAACAGTACCCCCCCTTTAACGGGAAGCCTCCCGGTGACCGAACAGACCAGGTCCGAGAACAGCACCCCCCTCCAGGGTCCTCGTCAGGAAGCAGACAGCGTAACGTTCCCAAGGTCCACCACAGACAACAGGACAGGGCACCGCAGCTGGAAGGCCGGCTGGCATCAACAAAACCCCAAAACAGTCCCTAGTACAATACAACATACAAGAAAAACATAAAACCCACCCAAAACCTCCCCAGGGGACCGTCCCATCCAACCCCGAGAAGAAAAGAAAAACTCCCAAATGCAAAAACCCAACACAGCCCCACAAACACAATACAAACATAAATGCATAAAAGAAAAATAACAAACAACCCCCCCAGAATGACTTGCAGAGCTCAACACCCCCCAGAAGGCCTTTACCGCCGGTTCCAGGAGGAATAGCCAGAACCGGTATCCCACAAAGGTCCCCAGGTACACATGGAGCAAATGGCGCCCCCCAGAGGACCGTACCATCAAACCCCAGGAGGCACCCTCCCCACAACCCCGGAACCCCAGACCCGGCCACACTTGGCCAGTCGGCCCCACAAGCCAATTCCCCCCCAGAGGACCGTCCCATCAACCCTGGAGGTGGAACCCGGAAGGAAACAAAACAAAATCAAAGTCCAACCCCCGGAGAACTACCTTAAACAACCCCGGGGGCAAATAAAACAACCGTTAAACCCTGTTACCTTCCCCGGCACCCCAAAAGACCCCAGGTCCCTCCCAGAGCCCCTCGGCGGCTCAATTTTGGCGAACGGCACAAAACATCAAGCCGGGGAAGGGAACAGGAAAAACTAACCCGCCCCCAACCCCAAGGCGCAGCGGAAAACCGGAAATACGTCCGGTGCCCCAACTCGACCATACCCCAGCCTCTCGGGAGGGGTGGAACTACCGAAATGGCGAACGGCAACAGACTGGCCCACCCCTCCGACTGAGGTAAGTTCCCGCTGCACCACACCCCGGCAACACCAATGACGAACGGTACAAAGGCCCACCGAGGCTGGAGTGGAACCGGGCCCTAACCAAACCAAGAAAAACGCCCCTAACAACCCCCCCCCAGGTGCAGAGGTCTTCTGAGAACGCTCAGCGTGACCAACCTGCACCACCCCACAACCCACAAGACGAACGGTCTTGGGGCAAGTGAGGTTGGGGTTAGGGAAGTAGGGAAATAAAAAACAACAAAACAAAACGACCCCAGACCCAAACAGAAAATACCTAAATACACATAAAAAAACAACGATCAAGTGAGTCCAGACGGGCCTCTAACTGCCTATCATTCACTCCACCAGACACGCCTCTGACTCCCCAAACAAATTATAACCCCCATTCAAAGAAACAAAACATTAGCCCATACAAGTTTTTTTTTTGTGTGTGTGTGTGTGTGTGTATTATTTCGCCTGTCCCAGAACACCTGGAGATATGTCACCATTATTTTTCTTGACGCTTATATGTCGGGGCAATACAGCGGTCTCCCGCATAAGGCTCCGGATGACAAATAATCGGTTCAAACGCCGAATCTCTGGGTGACGGAGTTATCTGCACCGGTATCGATGCTGCCGCAGCTGGAGCAGCAGGAAGCGGAACGGCCTGCGCTGCGAGCTCCGTAACACGGGCATCTGTTTGTTTAATTTGGTTTGCGAGATGCTGTAATTGCTCCCATATTTTCTCCAAGTGTTCTTGTACTCTTTCGGCGAAAGGAACCGCCTCTGCCGCTGGGTCCATTATGGAATGGCCGGGAACTAGTGTTATGTGTCGACGCGGGTTGAGGAGCGGACCTGCGTCTGACGGAAGCCAGCGCTAAAATAACCAGAAAGCGGTTCCAATAACAAAACAATTTATTTTTTCCACCCTCTGGTGCATAACAAAGTGTATGAACAAAAGATGCGTCAGTCTGGTGGAGTGAAGGCTGGCACGCTCTCCAGCGCCTACAAGGATCGAAGCCCGACGCTTCTGGACTCACTTTACCGCCAAACACCCCAGGTGGACACGACAAACCGACTCTCTGCGAAGGATAGAAAAGGTGAGGTAAGTCAGCAGCTACAACCAATATCCTTCAAAAGGCACACACTATCAGCAACACATTCAGGTCTGTATTTAAGCTTTATGTAAATGAGCAGCTTCTCACAACAGGTGGAGGATTATCACTCCGCACGCCACGGCAGTGAGAAGCAAGCTGCACAATTCTCATCACAATTCAAATCTACTGCGTAACAAAATACCAAGTTACTATCAACAACTAGTCAAACAATTAATCACCTCAGATGTGTGCTGACAGCATGTGTCCCTCACCCTTCTTCCTTCACAGGCACGATGTGTCAAACCCAGGCGCGGTCCTCAGCGTCTCACAAACGAACATCACAAAGTCGAGTTCCCGGCAATTCTGCTTGAATCACACATGGCTTAAATGCAGAACGCCATCTCATTATCTGCTTCAGCTGAAAGTCTTTAAGGCTGCACGTGAGCACCATCCACAGGTGCTGCACATAACGTTGATGAGGGTGAAGGGCTCTTCAGCCAGCACCTTCTTCACAGACAATAAATCAGTTTGCACACCACCTGGAGAGCAAAGAAAAGAAAAGAACACCAACATATCCAGCCACACCCCCCCAACACACAACAGTGTACGTTGCTTAATTTTTTCCAGGTAATTCATTTGAGCTCATTCATATACTTCATTCTGAAGTGAGATGGCACATCGAACTTTACAAAAACAGAAATGAATCATAAAAAAAATTCATTCATTTGTGAAAAGAACCCGTAGGAGTCACATAATTTTTTTTGTTTTATATATATCTGGATTAGATTAGATTAGATAGAATTTAATTGATCCCTTGAGAAGACTCCCTCAAGGAAATTGAGGTTCCAGCAGCACTGTATAGCAGCACACAGGGTAAGAAGCACACAGAGTATCAAAAGTGAAAGTAAAAAAGAAAAAAAATGCAAATATAAATATAAATACACAATATAAATACCAGACATAGTGATCAGTACTGGTTTACAGCAGTCTATCTATCTATCTATCTATCTATCTATACATATATATGCACTAACACATTGCTTGTGGGGATCCATGGGCTCCAGATAGTGTAGTGTTTATAAAATAGGCAGCTGACATTTTTCAAGCGTGGTAATAAATTATGCAAAGTTTCTATAATGAACTCGACCCTTTTATTTCCTGTTTATTATGTATTTTTTTCATGTTAATTTACTGTCTTAATGTATTTATAAATTGTTTAGGTTCTTGTTATCATATACACACTATTATTATTACAACCCCAATTCCAATGAAGTTCAGAATCAGAATCAGAATCAGAAGAAGTTTATTGCCATTGCCAATGAAAAGGATTCACAGACTAGGAATTTGCTTTGATATAATGGTGCAACATTGAGCAGGGGTGGTGGCCAAGTGGTTAATGCGCTTGGTTTCAGTTCGGAAGGTTCTGGGTTCAAATCCCACCCCTGCCACATTTCTCCATGTAATGTGGAGTTGCGTCAGGAAGGGCATAGAGCGTAAAACCTGTGCCAAATCAACATGCAGATCCACCTTGGATTTGCTGTGGCGACCCCGAGTGCAAACAAGGGAGCAGCCGAAGGGACTTACTATAATGGTGCAACATTAAACAGAGAGCAATATAAAATGCTAAGACAAAATATAAGATAAAAAAAATGACATATGAAATATGAAAGGATGTGTGCGACAGAAAAACAGAAGGAAAGAGAAACTGAACAAAACAGTGCAGTGGGAGGAGTGTAATTAGAAACCAAAGTACACTGTCTAAAGTGACCCGTGATAAAATGATAAAGTGACAGAGTTAAGCTTAAGGTGACTGAGTTAGGAGTTCATGAGTCTAACGGCAGAGGGGAAGAAACTGTTCTTATGGCGGGAGGTTCTGGTCCGGATGGACCGTAGCCTCCTGCCCAAGGGGAGTGGTTCGAATAGACCGTGTGCAGGGTGAGAAGGGTCAGCTGTGATCCAACCTGCTCAGCTCAGAGTCCTGGAGACGTGCAGGTCGTGAAGAGATGGAAGGCTACAGCCAATCACCTTCTCAGCAGAGGCCACAATGCGCTGCAGTCTGTGTCTGTCCCTGGCTGTGGCCCCGGCGTACCACACCGTGATGGAGGAGCAGAGGATGGACTCGATGATGGCCGTGTAGAACTGCTGCTGGACAGGCAGCTTGGCCTTCTTCAGCTGCCACATCCTCTGCTGGGCCTTCTTGATGAGGGAGCTGATGGTTGACTCCCACTTGAGGTCCTGAGTGATGGTGGTGCCGAGGAAGCGGTGACAGACCACAGTGGTGATGGGGCTGTTGGTGAGGGCGAGGGAGGGCAGGGGGGCTGTGGCTTTCCTGAAGTCCACGATCATCTCCATTGTTTTCTGGGCGTTGAGCTCCAAGTTGTTGCTGCTACACCAGGTCACCAGCCGGTCCACCTCCCTCCTGTAGGCAGACTCATCCACATCCGAAATGAGTCCGATGAGGGTGGTGTCATCCGCAAACTTGATGAGCTTTACGGAATCGTGGCTGGAGGTCAGCAGTTAGTGTAGAGGGAGAAGAGCAGAGGGGAAAGGACACAGCCCTGTGGAGATCCTGTGCTGAGAACCCGAGTGTTCGAGACATTTTTTCCCAGCCTCACATGCTGACTCCGGTCGTCAGGAAGTCTGTGATCCACCTGCAGGTGGAGTCGGGCACGTGGAGCAGAGAAAGCTTGTCCTGGAGTAAAGCCGGAAGGATGGTGTTGAATGAAGAGCTGAAGTCCACAAACAGGATCCTAGTGTAGGTTCCTGGGGAGTCCAGGTGCTGCAGGATGGAGTGCAGGGCCAGGTTTATGGCGTCGTCTACAGACCTGTTGGCTCTGTAGGCAAACTGCAGGGGGTCCAGGAGGGGGTCAGTGATGGACTTCAGGTGGGATAAAACCAGGCGTTCGAAGGTCTTCATGACTACAGATGTGAGAGCCACAGGCCTGTAGTCATTAAGTCCAGTGATGCGTGGTTTCTTGGGGACTGGAACGATAATGGAGGACTTGAAGCAGACTGGAACATGGCATGACTCCAGGGAGGTGTTGAAGATCCCCGTGAAGACTGGGACCAGCTCATCAGCACAGTGTCTCAGGGTGGCAGGAGAGACACAGTCTGGGCCCGGGGCCTTACACGGATTCAGCCTTTTGAAATGTCTCCTCACGTCCTCCTCTTGGACGGAGAGGGCAACGGGGGGAGGGGGGAGGGCAGCAGTGAGAGGGGGGAGGTCCAGGGTGTTTGAGTTGGGACGTTGTGTAAAATGTAAATAAAAACTGAATACATCTAGAAGCACTCAGAGTGCAAACCTCCGCCAAGGCCATGGGGTCACTGACGCCATAACATCTACATGCCGTGGAATCATTGAACCTATAAAAGTCTATGATGATGATGTTGATGATGTTGATGAAGTTTCATCTTCTGTGACTGGATAGCATGTATCCTTATCCCTTGGCATGACAGTTTATTGCAACTTGCACCTTTCCCAGAAGCTACTGTCATCTGAGCACTGATATTGATATTGCATGTGTGTTGTGTGGGCCGCTGAAGAGGAGGTACTGCTGGCCCACCACCACCAGATGGCGCCCTGCTTGGAGTGCGGGCTCCAAGCACGAGAGGGCGTCGGAGCCGCTGGGAGTGACGGCTGTCTCTTATCAGCACCAGCTGTCACTCATCACCATCACCATAAAGGCCGGACTGCAACTCCACCTCCACCGCCTCACCTTCTCTGCGATTTATATTGAGACTTAAAACATTGTTTTGTGTGCAGCCGTGTTCCTGCGGGCTCTGTCGGAGGCTGGATTGGTGGACAGTGAGAGGACGACGGTCTTCGTCTCTCACTCCATCCAGGAAGGAGACCAACAGGAGCTGCACGGGTGATATTGTATCTGGAGGTGGAGGTTCTCCCTCCCGGAGGAACTACTCAGGGAACAATTACTGGGTGTGTCTTCACACACCCACCATTAACTATTTCTGTTTCTGCCAGCAGTACCTGGTCTGACAGCTGGAGACGGTGGCCACCTGGGACCCAGGACTTGGCGGCTCCAGTGTTCTTCAGATCCGTTGGCGGTGGAAGCCGTGTGGGATCCGGCTCTTCTCTGGACAGATGTCTTCTATCCTCGAGCCTGCCCACACGTCACCTTGTGTATGATTGACTGTACTCCTCAACTGCAATTGTCTGTATTCTGTTGTGCAATTCACAACATTAAATTGTTACTTTTTGGCTCATCCATTGTCCGTTCATTACTGCCCCCTGTTGTGGGTCCGTGTCACTACACCTTCCCAACAGGATTTCTCGGCCAGCGTCATGGATCCCGAGGGGCGTCAACCATCGCTTGAACAGCCAATGGAAGAGCGAGGTGAACAGGCGTCAGCAGGAGGCGTGTTAGGTGAGCTGCAGCAAATCTTAACCGCTTTCACTGCTCAGTTGGACTTAGTCACTGAGCAGAATGTTATTCTCAATCGGAGAATGGAGGCTCTCACCGCCCAGGTGGAAGTGCGTGCTCAGGGCGCTGCTGCAGCACCTCCTCCTGCTGACCGGAGGCCTGAAACAGACATTCCGCTGGTCGTTCAACGACCCCCCCCACCATCCCCTGAAGCTTACATAAGCCCTCCGGAGCCGTACGGAGGCTGTGTCGAGACGTGCGCGGACTTCTTAATGCAGTGCTCGCTCGTCTTTTCACAGCGTCCCGTCATGTACGAGTCAGATGCCAGCCGGGTGGCTTACGTAATAAATTTGCTTCGAGGAGAGGCACGCGCCTGGGCCACGGCGCTCTGGGAGCAAAATTCACTGCTCCTAATGACATATACTGGGTTTGTGAGGGAGTTCAGACAGGTGTTTGACCACCCTCATAGAGGCGAGACCGCTTCAAGCGTGCTGCTGTCGATAAGACAGGGGTGCCGGAGCGCAGCTAAGTATGCAGTCGACTTCCGCATCGCGGCAGCGCGAGCCGGCTGGAATGCTGTTGCGCTCCGCGCCGCCTTTGTAAACGGACTGTCTCTGGTCCTTAAGGAGCACCTGGTGGCGAGCCGCGGGATTTAGAGGGGCTTATCGACCTGGTAATACGGTTAGACAACCGATTAACAGAACACCGACGGGAGTGAGACGAAGGGCGTGGTCAGGCACAAGCCATCCCTCCTCCCGGGTCCGAAAGGGAGCCGTCTTCCCCACGCTCCACAGCCAGGGTACTCCACGTGACGACAGCTCCCCCTGCTGCCGTTGTTAGGAAAACGAGCAGGACCAAAATGAGATCACATCAGAGACAAAGGAGGCTGGTCTGTGGGGAGTGTTTTCTCTGCAGCTCAACCGAGCACACGCAGAAAAACTGCCCCAAATGGTCAATACAGCAGCACTCGTCCTTAGAGACTGGGCTAAGGGTGGGTCACAATACCCACGCGGGGAGACTCCGAAAATCTGCACGCATCCCAGTCACGATCCTGAGTGGGGATCTAACCCTTCACGCCCCAGCACTGGTGGAAACGGGGTCGGAGGGGAATCTGCTGGACAGCAGATGGGCAAGGGAAGTCAGGCTCCCTCTAGTGGCTCTACCTTCACCTTTGAAGGTACGGGCACTAGATGGCACCCTTCTTCCATTAATCACACACCAGACACAGCCAGTGACATTGGTGGTGTCTGGTAATCACAGGGAGGAGATTATGTTTTATGTTACACCTTCTACCTCCCGAGTGATTTTGGGTTTTCCATGGGTGTTAAAACACAATCCCCGGATTGACTGGCCGTCTGGGGTTGTGGTTCAATGGAGCGAAACCTGCCACCGGGAATGTCTCGGATCCTCGGTTCCACCTGGTGTGACAGCTAGTGAGGAGGTTAAAGTCCCCCCTCAATCTGACGGCGGTGCCAAGTGAGTACCACGATCTTGCTGACATTTTCAGCAAAGATCTGGCGCTCACCCTTCCCCCGCACCATCCGTACGATTATGCCATTGATTTGATCCCGGGCGTTGAGTACCCGTCCAGCAGGCTGTACAACCTCTCACGTCCTGAGCGAGAATCAATGGAGACCTACATCCGGGACTCATTAGCTGCCGGGCTGATCTGGAACTCCACCTCCCCGATGGGTGCTGGTTTCTTTCTCGTGGGCAAAAAGGACGGCGGACTCCGTCCATGCATTGATTACAGGGGGCTGAACGAGATCACGGTTCGCAACCGATACCCTCTGCCCCTGTTAGATTCAGTGTTCGCGCCCCTGCATGGAGCCCAAATTTTCACCAAACTGGATCTTAGGAATGCTTATCACCTGGTTCGGATCCGGAAGGGAGACGAGTGGAAGACGGCATTTAACACCCCGTTAGGTCACTTTGAGTACCTGGTCATGCCGTTCGGCCTCACCAATGCGCCCGCGACGTTCCAAGCGTTGGTTAATGACGTCTTGCGGGACTTCCTGCATCGGTTTGTCTTCGTATATCTGGACGATATACTCATCTTTTCCCCGGATCCTGAGACTCATGTTCAGCATGTACGTCAGGTACTGCAGTGGTTGTTGGAGAACCAGCTGTTTGTGAAGGGCGAGAAGTGCGAGTTCCACCGTACTTCTTTGTCCTTCCTGGGGTTTATTATCTCCTCCAACTCCGTCGCCCCTGATCCGGCCAAGGTTGCGGCGGTGAGAGATTGGCCCCAACCAATAAACCGTATGAAACTACAACAGTTCCTCGGTTTTGCTAATTTTTACCGGAGGTTCATCAAGGGCTATAGTCAGGTGGTTAGTCCCCTGACAGTCCTGACCATTAAAGTCCCCTTCACCTGGTCAGATCGGTGCGAAGCCGCGTTTAGGGAGTTGAAACGCCGGTTCTCGACTGCACCAGTTCTGGTGCAGCCCGATCCAAATCGCCAGTTTATAGTTGAAGTGGACACCTCTGACTCAGGGATAGGAGCCGTGCTATCCCAGAGCGGGGATTCCGACAAGGTTCTCCACCCGTGCCTACTTTTCCCGCAGGTTGACCCCGGCTGAAAGGAATTATGACGTCGGCAATCGGGAACTTCTTGCAGTGAAGGAGGCTCTGGAGGAGTGGAGACACTTGTTGGAAGGAGCTTCGGTACTATTCACGGTTTTCACAGACCATCGGAACCTGGAGTACATCCGGACCGCCAAGCGTCTGAACCCCAGGCAAGCCCGCTGGTCACTGTTCTTCGGGCGTTTTGACTTTCGGATCACATACCGCCCCGGGACGAAGAACCAACGGTCTGACGCCCTGTCCCGGGTGCACAAGGAGGAAGTCAGGACCAAGCTTTCAGACCCAACAGAAACCATCATCCCCGAGTCCACTGTCGTGGCCACCCTCACCTGGGACGTGGAGAAGACCGTCCGGGAGGCCCTGACACGGAACCCGGACCTGGGGACTGGACCGAAGAGCAAAATGTACGTCCCACCAGAGGCCAGGGCTGTAGTCCTGGACTTCTGTCACAGTTCCAAGCTTTCCTGCCACCCAGGGGTGTGAAGAACCGTGGCAGTTGTCCGACAGCACTTCTGGTGGGCGTCTCTGGAAGCCGACGTCCGGGAGTACGTCCAGGCCTGCACCACCTGCGCCAGGGGCAAAGTGGACCACCAGAAGACCCAAGGCCTCCTCCAGCCTCTGCCAGTGCCTCATGGCCCCTGGTCTCACATCGGCCTGGACTTCGTCACGGGCCTCCCGTCGTCCCAGGGCAAGACTACCATCCTCACAATAGTGGACCGGTTCTCCAAGGCGGCCCACTTCGTGGCCCTCCCGAAGCTCCCGACAGCCCAGGAGACTGCAGACCTCCTGGTCCACCATGTCGTGCGTCTGCATGGGATTCCATCAGACATTGTCTCAGATCGTGGTCCTCAGTTCTCCTCCCAGGTCTGGAGGAGTTTCTGCAGGGAACTTGGGGCCACTGTAAGTCTCTCGTCCGGGTACCACCCCCAGACGAACGGGCAGGCAGAGCGGACGAATCAGGAATTGGAGCAGGCCCTCCGCTGCGTGACCTCCACGCACCCAACAGCCTGGAGTGACCATCTGGCCTGGATCGAGTATGCTCATAATAGTCAAGTGTCCTCTGCTACCGGTCTCTCCCCATTCGAGGTATGTTTGGGGTACCAGCCCCCATTATTTCCGCTAGTGGAGGGAGAGGTCGGGGTGCCCTCGGTCCAGGCCCATCTGAGGAGGTGCCATCGGGTGTGGCGTACTGCCCGCTCTGCCCTGCTCAAAGCCCGGACGAGGGCTAAGGCCCATGCAGACCGCCGGCGTGCCCCGGCCCCTACGTATCAGCCCGGGCAGGCGGTCTGGCTATCTACAAAGGACATCCCCCTGCAGGTGGAATCCCACAAACTTAAGGACAGATTCATAGGACCCTTCACCATCCTGAAAGTCCTCAGTCCTGCCGCAGTGAAGCTGGCAGCTTTAGCTTCACTGCGGATACACCCGGTTTTTCACGTGTCACGACTCAAACCCTGCCACACCTCTCCCCTCTGTGCCCCTGGACCAGCACCGCCGCCTGTCCGGATCATTGACGGGGAGCCGGCTTGGACTGTGCGCCGGCTCCTGGACGTCCGTCGGAAGGGCCGGGGGTTCCAGTATTTGGTGGACTGGGAGGGGTATGGACCCGAAGAACGTCCTGGGTGAAGAGGAGCTTCATCCTGGACCCGGCCCTCCTGGCCGACTTCTACCGGCGGCACCCGGACAAGCCTGATCCAGATGGCGCCCTGCTTGGAGTGCGGGCTCCAAGCACAAGAGGGCGTTGGAGCCGCTGGGAGTGACAGCTGTCGCTTATCAGCACCAGCTGTCACTCATCACCATCACTATAAAGGCCGGACTGCAACTCCACCTCCTCGCAGAGAAATCAGCTACCGAACAAGGTAACCTTCTCTGCGATTTATATTGAGACTTAAAACATTGTTCTGTGTGCAGCCGTGTTCCTGCAGGCTCTGTCGGAGGCTGGATTGGTGGACAGTGAGAGGACGACGGTCTTCGTCTCTCACTCAAGGAGACCAACAGGAGCTGCACGGATGATATTGTATCTGGAGGTGGAGGTTCTCCCTCCCGGAGGAACTACTCAGGGAACAATTACTGGGTGTGTCTTCACACATCCACCATTAACTATTTCTGTTTCTGCCAGCAGTACCTGGTCTGACAGCTGGAGACAGTGGCCACCTGGGACCCAGGACTTGGCAGCTCCGGTGTTCTTCAGATCCGTTGGCGGTGGAAGCCGTGTGGGATCCGGTTCTTCTCTGGACAGATGTCTTCTATCCTCGAGCCTGCCCACACATCACCTTGTATATGATTGACTGTACTCCTCGACTGCAATTGTCTGTATTCCGTTGTGCAATTCACAACATTAAATTGTTACTTTTTGGCTCATCCATTGTCCGTTCATTACCACCCCCTGTTGTGGGTCTGTGTCACTACACCTTCCCAACACGCGCTTATAGACAAAAACAAATAAGAGACAAAATTCAATTTATTATTCAACTAAACTGCAAATATATGAATTTTTTAACATTTATGAAACACTTCTCTAAACAAGGCCATAGGGTCACTGACCCTAAAGAGATTCTCTCCTTAGCACAGTGATCTATTTCTTTTTGTCTCTTTCTCTAAAATTGTATATAATAATCATTAGATTATTAATATATAAACAAAAATAAATTTAAGAAATATTACAATTTGAAAACAAATGCACCCGAACGTGATGACAGCTGTAACTGCTTAATGCTAACTTTTAACACTGAAAATGCCATAGACATGCTAACGCGTTAGCATCGTGATCCGGATCACCACTAAAATTTAATCACTTGTTCCTCTTGTCATTTCCAACCACTCCACAAAATTTCATCGAAATCCGTTCAAAACTTTTTGAGTTATCCTGCTGACAAACAGACAGACAAACAAACAAACACGACAGAAAACATAACCTCCTTGGCGGAGGTAATGATTTGCAAATCCTCTTCAACCTATATTCAGTTGAATACACCACAAAGACAAGATATTTAATGTTCAAACTGATAAACATTACTGTTTTTGTGCAAATTTTTGCTCATTTTGAAATGGATGCCTGCAACACGTTTCAAAAAAGCTGGGACAGTGGTATTTTTACCGCTGTGTTACATCACCTTTCCTTCTAACAACACTCAATAAGTGTTTGGGAACTGAGGACACTAACTGTTGAAGCTTTGTAGGTGGAATTTTTTCCCATTCTTGCTTGATGTACGACTTCAGTTGTTCAACAGTCCGGGGTGTCCGTTGCTGTATTTTGCGCTTCATAATGCGCCACACATTTTCAATGGGCAACAGGTCTGGACTGCAGGCAGGCCAGTCTAGTACCTGCACTCTTTTACTATGAAGCCACATTGTTGTAACACGTGCAGAATGTGGCTTGGCATTGTCTTGCTGAAATAAGCAGGGACGTCCCTGAAAAAGACGTTGCTTGGATGGCAGCATGTGTTGCTCCAAAACCTGGATGTACCTTTCCACATTGATGGTGTCATCACAGATGTGTAAGTTGTCCATGCCATGTGCACTAACACACCCCCATACCATCACAGATGCTGACTTTTGAACTTTGCTCTGGTAACAATCTGGATGGTCTTTTTCCTCTTTTGTCAGGAGGACACGACGTCCATGATTTCCGAAAACAATTTGAAATGTGGACTCATCAGACCACAGCACACTTTTCCACTTTGCATCTGTCCATTTCACATGAGCTCGGGTCCAGAGAAGGCGGCAGCGTTTATGGATGTTGTTGATGTATGGCTTCCGCTTTGCATGGTAGAGTTTTAACTTGCACTTGTAGATGTAGCGACGGACTGTGTTAACTGACAATGGTTTTCTGAAGTGTTCCTGAGTCCACGCAGTAAGATCCTTTACACAATGATGCTGGTTTTTAATGCAGTGCAAAGGTCACGGGCATTCAATGTTGGTTTTTGGCTTTGCCGCTTACATGTAGAAAGTTCTCCAAATTCTCAGAATCTTCTGATTATATTATGGACTGTAGATGATGGAATCCCTAAATTCCTTGCAATTGAACATTAAGAAACATTGTTCTGAAACTGTTGGACTATTTTTTCATGCAGTTGTTTACAAAGTGGTGATCCTTGCCCCATCTTTGCTTGTGAGCGGCTGAGACTTTTGGGGATCATCCTTTTATACCCAATCATGACACTCGCAATTAGTGTCCTCAGTTCCCAAATGCTTATTGAGTGTTGTTAGAAGGAAAGGTGATGTAACACAGTGGTAAACATTCCATTGTCCAAGCTTTTTTGAAACGTGCTGCACGCATCCATTTCAAAATGAGCAAATATTTGCACAAAAACAATAAAGTTTATCAGTTTGAACATTAAATATCTTGGCTTTGTGGTGTATTCAATTGAATATAGATTGAAGAGGATTTGCAAATCATTGTATTCTGTTTTTATTTACATTTTACACAACGTCCAAACTTCACTGGAATTGGGGTTGTATTATTATCATCATTTTTGTTGTGGTTTGCCATCTGTCAAGACAGCACATGGCTCTGAGCGGTGTCTCACAGCTGATCCGCATTCCGCTGAGTGGGTGTCCACAGATGACTGTCATCTCATCTCATCACCATTTGGGATTTAACCTTGGCCCTTCCACTGGTTCAGGGCCAGAATCTCTGCTCACCTCCAGTTGAACCTCCGTGTTCCTGTGGGTAGAATCCCGGGTTGCCACAGGTTCCCAGCTGTGCTCCTACATCGCACCCTGCCGTTCATCCAGTCCCACTAGCTCCGCAGGCTTGTTTCTCCTGGTCCCTGTCCTGTCTGTCCCGTCCTTCTGGTTCCCTTCGTCCATCCTGTCTGTCCTGTGAGTCAAATCCTCCTCATATTACCCTTCTACTGCACAGTTCCTTGTTTTGTTCAATAAACTCTTGTTTAAGTTATTCTGCCTGTCTTACTGCTCCCTGCATTTTGAGCCAACATCCAAACCCGGTCCTCAACCGTAACAATTTTATTTTATTATTACTTCTATTATGTATACTTCTATCTTTTAATGGACCACAATGGAAATAAGTGTTTTTATTTTCTTGTGTCATCTACGCATTTTTAATGTACAGTTGTATGCAAAAGTTTGGGCACCCCTGATAATTTTCATGGTTTTCCTGAAGATCATGAAAATGATCAGTTATCCAGATAACCAATCAACCAATCACTGGTTGTCTGGATCAGAAATTTCAGTTAAATATATCACAGCAGACAAACACACTGATATTTGAGAAGTGAAATGAAGTTTCTAGTATTTACAGAAAGTGTGCAATAATTATTTAAACAAAATTGGGCAGGTGCATAAATTTGGGCACCCTTGTCACAAATTGGTTTGGTAAGCTCATTGACCCTTGACCTTCTTACATAGGTGAATCCAATCATGAGAAAGGGTATTTAAGGTGGCCATTTGCAAATGTTTCTCCTCTTTGCATCTCTTCTAATGAGTGGCAATATGGGAACCTCTAAACAACTCTCAAATGACCTGAAAACAAAGATTGTTTAACATCATGGTTTAGGGGAAGGATACAAAAAGCTATCACAGAGATTTCAGCTGTCAGTTTCCACTCTGAGGAACATAGTGAGGAAATGGAAGACCACAGGCACAGTACTAGTTAAGGCTTGAAGTGGCAGGCCAAGAAAAATCTCAGATAAGCTGAAGCGAAGGATGGTGAGAACAGTCATAGTCAACCCACAGACCTGCTCCAAAGACCTACAACATGATCTTGCTGCAGATAGTGTCTCTGTGCATCATTCAACTATACAGCGCACTTTGCACAAAGAGATGCTGTATGATGCTGTAATGCAGAGGAAACCTTTTCTGTGTACACACCACAAACAGAGTCGTTTGAGGTATGCTAAAGCACATTTGGACAAGCCAGCTTCATTTTGGAATAAGGTGCTGTGGACTGATAAAACTGAAATTGAGTTATTTGGACATAACAAGGGGTGGTATGCATGGCTGAAAAGAACACAGCATTCCAAGAAAAACACATGCTACCAGACATCCCAAGTTCCAAAACGTCATTTCAGGGAGATGCTTATTGACCCCCCCCCCCCACCCCACCCCATCCCCCCGGGCCACCCAACCCCACAACCAACCCCCACCATGCCCCATACATACACACTTAAGGCCAACAACTTTTCAACAACTTTTTATTAACTACCAGTAATTTCTTAAAAACAAAACAGTACAGTATTGGTCTGTATACATTTCAATTGTATGTCCATGTCCTTTCTATCTTCCAGCCTGCAGAGAACACCTGTCATGCTTTCTATTTTTCCTGGGACTTTTTCAAGTTCTCATTGTATGTACATGCTGCTTGCTTTGCAGATTTGAGCAATTTTCCTGACACTTCAAGGTCATAGCACTCAACATCATTGAATTTGTTAATCTTACAGGACATCAGGTTCACAAGAGTTTGGTGAGACATCTGACACCTGAATTCTGTTTTGATATGACGCACCAAACTGAATGCTCTCTCCACATCACAATTGGAATTGGGCAGAACCAGCAACAGCTTCATTAGTTGGCAGAGCTCTTTGAATCTGACCTGACCTGTGCTAACTGATTTGACTTTTGATAGCTTCCCCCAGAACTCATCAATTGACAAATTCCTGTAATTTGGAATGACTTTCTCCAAATTGGTTGAGGTATAATCCAGCACCTCTAAGTGTAGCTGTTCCTTCGCATCTGCTTTCACAACATTGGGGAATCTCTCTGCCAAAGTCAAAATCAGCTCTGGTGTCACATCATCTTGGCCCTCTGGATTAACAACTGACATATTTGTCAAGATTTGGTCTCTCACTGGGAACTTTTACTTTTTGGAAGCTCCTGACATAGAATGATCTTGCATCTTTTGAAGAATTGCTTTGTCTTGTCAGAAGGGATTTCTTCCTCGCTTACTAAGTGTCTCCTTGTCAAGAACCCAACAAAAAGGTTTTCATCTGCACAGTGGACTTCAGGGTTGCTCACATCTATCTCCAGCACATTCTGCTCTCTCAACACCTTTGGCACTATGAATCTGCTTCCGATGTCATGCAGGAGCTCTTCAACGCTGTCATTTAATTTGAAGAGAATGGGTGCCTTGTTTTGAAAAATCAAATTCAATTTATCAAAAGACTGTGTGGCATTGTGGAGAAAGCAAGTGTAGATTTTCATCATAGGGTCTGTCAGCCTCTTCTCAATATCACAGGACTTCTGATTTTCACTGTGTGATTCAAAGTAAGAACTAAAAGCAAGCCATTGGTTTAGCAGATGGTCCAAGCTTTTCCCCAAAGAAAGCCATCGTGTAGGGCAGTGCTTCTGTACTCTCTGCTGGGCTACATTACAGAACTCCTGAAACTCTTTCAGTTCCTCTCTTCTTTTTGAACTTTTCTCAAAGTAGTAGTAAATGTCAATTATCAATTCTTCGGGTGACATTGAGAGCTCTTTTGCAGCAGTTTTGGCACATATGTTAACCAAGTGACTAGGACAGCCAACACTGTATATGTGAGGGGCCTGTGCTTTCACTCTTGACAAGACAGAGTTGTTTTTGCCAATCATGACATTGCAATTGTCACTGCTGAATCCTATGCAGTTGGACCATTCAATGCCCTTCTCTTCCATGGATGATGCGATGCAGTTGAATATATTTTCAGCTTTGGCATCATTGCATACTGGCATATCAATAAATCCAACTGCCACCTTATCCTGTGCTTCACTGTAGTACCTGGCTAAAATAGCACATTCTTTCTCACACATGATCTCATTGCTTTCGTCAACCAAAATACTGTATGGCTTTTTTCTGTGTGAATTAGTTTGTACATATCCTCTGAGCATTCAGGTTCCAGGGCCAAATTATGGCTGTTGCTTTGGTGGAGGAGCAGGCATAATGTTTAGCTATTTCTGAATCTGGAAACATCTTCCTGAACAACTTGCCAGTGTGCCTACAGACATTGAATGGCGCATTGTGTTCGACAACAAATTATGTGAAATACACCTCAGCTGCAGTGACCTTCTCAGTGAGACTTTGCTTTTCTGCAGAAAAGAACTGAGATAAATTGGAGCAGCCTTCCCTGCGCTTAGCCTCCCTAATATGGTGTGGTCCCTAAAGAACAAAACAGATAATTAGGCCTATCATTTCTACATATTTTCTACAATTAATTTACCCTTAGCCTACATTGATCAACATATTAAATTGGGGATTTTTTTAAATGCTTAGACAGGCTGGATAGAGATAGTTAGATAGCTGGCTAGTTAGATATAAGCAGGGCTCTAAATTAACACCAGCCAACTGGCCAAATGCTGGTGAAAATTCAGTTTGGCTGGTAGAAAAGAATATTTGCTAGCCACTTTGACCCATTAGTAAGTGTGTGTTTGGCTAGTAGATTAACATCTACTAGCCATTTTGGCTGGTGATGAAAAAAGTTAATTTAGAGCCCTGTAGGCCTATAGTAACTACATATGCATTAATACTTAAAAGAAGTCTTTAATACGTTTTGCTTAATTTTATAACAGCATTTAACCTACAGAAATAAAATACAGGTGATCTGGCGTGTTAAACTTAGCCTACCTCGACATGTCTTTTACAATCATTGAGTCCTCCGTGGGTAATACTGAAGTCACTGTTGCGTACAGTGCACCTCGCCACGGTGTCATCATTCTTCACCTTAACTAGACAGGGATATACTTTAGTATATTCTGCTGTAAAATGAGTCTTATATTTTCGTTTTTTACTGGAGGATTCACCCTCTGCCATCTCGCAACGTGCGCTGACTTGAGTGTTAACTAGGTGACGGTCGGAGAGAGTAAACCAAAGCCCTCCCACACCGAAATGTATTGGCTTATTTTGCTGACTAAACCAATCAGCGCGCTCTCTGGCAAGCAGTCGCCCTGAACGCTCACTGAACAAATCACTCGCTTTGACAGACACGCAGGTTCCAAGCAACCTCTCTCCTCCCCCCACCCCCCTCTCTCTCTCGTGCCTGCGCAATCGAAGTAATCCGCGCATGATGCACAAGTTATTGTATTGCCTGCACGCTCTCACTCACATTGAAAAAAAAAAAAAAAACACTCCCGCATAGTCTAAAATCCGAGATATTTCATCCGACTCGCGGGCATCCGTGAGCCACTATCAATATCAGGGAAACTCCCGGAACTTCCGGGAGACTTGGGATGTCTGTGCTACCTACAGTTAAATTTGGAGGTGGTTCCATCATGCTGTGAGACTGAGTGGCCAGTGCAGGTAATGGGAATCTTGTTAAATTTGAGGGTCACATGGATTCCAGTCAATATCAACAAATTCTCCTGTCTCTCCCGCACTTTTCTGCTCTGGGTGTGAAATGTTTAGTTATTCCTCGGCCTCCTTTAGCAGTAATGGTACTTGTAATAAGTGTAGCTTATTCGTAGCTTTGGAGGCCAGGCTGGGCGAATTGGAGACTCGGCTCCGCACCGTGGAAAATTCTACAGCTAGCCAGGCCCCTGTAGTCGGTGCGGACCAAGGTAGCTTAGCCGCCGTTAGTTACCCCCTGGCAGAACCCGAGCAGCCGGGAAAGACTGGGTGACTGTGAGGAGGAAGCGTAGCCCTAAACAGAAGCCCCGTGTACACCGCCAACCCGTTCACATCTCTAACCGTTTTTCCCCACTCGACGACACACCCGCCGAGGATCAAACTCTGGTTATTGGGGACTCTGTTTTGAGAAATGTGAAGTTAGCGACACCAGCAACCATAGTCAATTGTCTTCCGGGGGCCAGAGCAGGCGACATTGAAGGAAATTTGAAACTGCTGGCTAAGGCTAAGCGTAAATTTGGTAAGATTGCAATTCACGTCGGCAGTAATGACACCCGGTTACGCCAATCGGAGGTCACTAAAATTAACATTAAATCGGTGTGTAACTTTGCAAAAACAATGTCGGACTCTGTAGTTTTCTCTGGGCCCCTCCCCAATCGGACCGGGAGTGACATGTTTAGCCGCATGTTCTCCTTGAATTGCTGGCTGTCTGAGTGGTGTCCAAAAAATGAGGTGGGCTTCATAGATAATTGGCAAAGCTTCTGGGGAAAACCTGGTCTTGTTAGGAGAGACGGCATCCATCCCACTTTGGATGGAGCAGCTCTCATTTCTAGAAATCTGGCCAATTTTCTTAAATCCTCCAAACCGTGACTATCCAGGGTTGGGACCAGGAAGCAGAGTTGTAGTCTTACACACCTCTCTGCAGCTTCTCTCCCCCTGCCATCCCCTCATTACCCCATCCCGTAGAGACGGTGCCTGCTCCCAGACCACCAACAACCAGTAAAAATCTATTTAAGCATAAAAATTCAAAAGAAAAAATAATATAGCACCTTCAACTGCACCACAGACTAAAACAGTTAAATGTGGTCTATTAAACATTAGGTCTCTCTCTTCTAAGTCCCTGTTGGTAAATGATATAATAATTGATCAACATATTGATTTATTCTGCCTAACAGAAACCTGGTTACAGCAGGATGAATATGTTAGTTTAAATGAGTCAACACCCCCGAGTCACACTAACTGTCAGAATGCTCGTAGCACGGGCCGGGGCGGAGGATTAGCAGCAATCTTCCATTCCAGCTTATTAATTAATCAAAAACCCAGACAGAGCTTTAATTCATTTGAAAGCTTGTCTCTTAGTCTTTTTAACATCCACACAGATGCTGAGAATGACAGCCTCAACACTGCATTTAATCTATTATTAGACTCTATTGGCTTTGCTCAAAAAGTAAATGAGTCCACCCACCACTTTAATCATATCTTAGATCTTGTTCTGACTTATGGTATGGAAATAGAAGACTTAACAGTATTCCCTGAAAACTCCCTTCTGTCTGATCATTTCTTAATAACATTTACATTTACTCTGATGGACTACCCAGCAGTGGGGAATAAGTTTCATTACACTAGAAGTCTTTCAGAAAGTGCTGTAACTAGGTTTAAGGATATGATTCCTTCTTTATGTTCTCTAATGCCATATACCAACACAGTGCAGAGTAGCTACCTAAACTCTGTAAGGGAGATAGAGTATCTCGTCAATAGTTTTACATCCTCAATGAAGACAACTTTGGATGCTGTAGCTCCTCTGAAAAGAGAGCTTTAAATCAGAAGTGTCTGACTCCGTGGTATAACTCACAAACTCGTAGCTTAAAGCAGATAACCCGTAAGTTGGAGAGGAAATGGCATCTCACTAATTTAGAAGATCTTCACTTAGCCTGGAAAAGAGTCTGTTGCTCTATAAAAAAGCCCTCCATAAAGCTAGGACATCTTTCTACTCATCACTAATTGAAGAAAATAAGAACAACCCCAGGTTTCTTTTCAGCACTGTAGCCAGGCTGACAAAGAGTCAGAGCTCTATTGAGCTGAGTATTCCATTAACTTTAACTAGTAATGACTTCATGACTTTCTTTGCTAACAAAATTTTAACTATTAGAGAAAAAATTACTCATAACCATCCCAAGACGTATCGTTATCTTTGGCTGCTTTCAGTGATGCCGGTATTTGGTTAGACTCTTTCTCTCCGATTGTTCTGTCTGAGTTATTTTCATTAGTTACTTCATCCAAACCATCAACATGTTTATTAGACCCCATTCCTACCAGGCTGCTCAAGGAAGCCCTACCATTATTTAATGCTTCGATCTTAAATATGATCAATCTATCTTTGTTAGTTGGCTATGTACCACAGGCTTTTAAGGTGGCAGTAATTAAACCATTACTTAAAAAGCCATCACTTGACCCAGCTATCTTAGCTAATTATAGGCCAATCTCCAACCTTCCTTTTCTCTCAAAAATTCTTGAAAGGGTAGTTGTAAAACAGCTAACTGATCATCTGCAGAGGAATGGTCTATTTGAAGAGTTTCAGTCAGGTTTTAGAATTCATCATAGTACAGAAACAGCATTAGTGAAGGTTACAAATGATCTTCTTATGGCCTCGGACAGTGGACTCATCTCTGTGCTTGTTCTGTTAGACCTCAGTGCTGCTTTTGATACTGTTGACCATAAAATTTTATTACAGAGATTAGAACATGCCATAGGTATTAAAGGCACTGCGCTGCGGTGGTTTGAATCATATTTGTCTAATAGATTACAATTTGTTCATGTAAATGGGGAATCTTCTTCACAGACTAAAGTTAATTATGGAGTTCCACAAGGTTCTGTGCTAGGACCAATTTTATTCACTTTATACATGCTTCCCTTAGGCAGTATTATTAGACGGTATTGCTTAAATTTTCATTGTTACGCAGATGATACCCAGCTTTATCTATCCATGAAGCCAGAGGACACACACCAATTAGCTAAACTGCAGGATTGTCTTACAGACATAAAGACATGGATGACCTCTAATTTCCTGCTTTTAAACTCAGATAAAACTGAAGTTATTGTACTTGGCCCCACAAATCTTAGAACATGGTGTCTAACCAGATCCTTACTCTGGATGGCATTACCCTGACCTCTAGTAATACTGTGAGAAATCTTGGAGTCATTTTTGATCAGGATATGTCATTCAAAGCGCATATTAAACAAATATGTAGGACTGCTTTTTTGCATTTACGCAATATCTCTAAAATCAGAAAGGTCTTGTCTCAGAGTGATGCTGAAAAACTAATTCATGCATTATTTCCTCTAGGCTGGACTATTGTAATTCATTATTATCAGGTTGTCCTAAAAGTTCCCTAAAAAGCTTTCAGTTAATTCAAAATGCTGCAGCTAGAGTACTGACGGGGACTAGAAGGAGAGAGCATATCTCACCCATATTGGCCTCTCTTCATTGGCTTCCTGTTAATTCTAGAATAGAATTTAAAATTCTTCTTCTTACTTATAAGGTTTTGAATAATCAGGTCCCATCTTATCTTAGGGACCTCGTAGTACCATATCACCCCAATAGAGCGCTTTGCTCTCAGACTGCAGGCTTACTTGTAGTTCCTAGGGTTTGTAAGAGTAGAATGGGAGGCAGAGCCTTCAGCTTTCAGGCTCCTCTCCTGTGGAACCAGCTCCCAATTCAGATCAGGGAGACAGACACCCTCTCTACTTTTAAGATTAGGCTTAAAACTTTCCTTTTTGCTAAAGCTTATAGTTAGGGCTGGATCAGGTGACCCTGAACCATCCCTTAGTTATGCTGCTATAGACGTAGACTGCTGGGGGGTTCCCATGATGCACTGTTTCTTTCTCTTTTTGCTCTGTATGCACCACTCTGCATTTAATCATTAGTGATCGATCTCTGCTCCCCTCCACAGCATGTCTTTTTCCTGGTTCTCTCCCTCAGCCCCAACCAGTCCCAGCAGAAGCCTGCCCCTCCCTGAGCCTGGTTCTGCTGGAGGTTTCTTCCTGTTAAAAGGGAGTTTTTCCTTCCCACTGTAGCCAAGTGCTTGCTCACAGGGGGTCGTTTGACCGTTGGGGTTTTACATAATTATTGTATGGCCTTGCCTTACAATATAAAGCGCCTTGGGGCAACTGTTTGTTGTGATTTGGCGCTATATAAAAAAATTGATTGATTGATTGATTGAAATTCTTGAGAACAGTGTTCATGAATCAGTGACAAAGTTGAAGTTGCGCCGGAGCTGGATCTTTCAACAAGGCAACAGCGCTAAACACTGCTCAAAATCTGCTAAGGCATTCATGCTGAGGAACAAGTAAAATGTTCTGGAATGGCCATCTCAGTCCCCAGACCTGAATATTATTGAAAATCTGTGGTGTGATTTTAAGCTGGCTGTCCATGCTCGGAAACCAACAAACCTGACTGAACTGGATATGTTTTGTAAAGAAGAATGGTCCAAAATACTTTCAGCCAGAATCCAGACTCTCTATAGGAAGTGTTTAGAGGCTGTTATTTCTGCAAAAGGAGGATCTACTAAACATTGATGTATTTTTTCTGATGAGGTGCCCAAATTTATGCACCTGTTAAAGAATTATTGCACACTTTCTGTAAATCCTATGCACGTCATTTCACTTCTCAAATATCACTGTTTGTCTGCTCTGTGATATATTTAACTGAAATCGCTGATCCAAACAACCAATGATTTATAAACAAAAATCATGGAAATAATCAGGGGTGCCCAAACTTTGCTATATGATATATTTAACTGAAATTTCTGATCCAGACAACCAATGGTTTATAAAGGAAAATCATGAAACTTATCAGGAGTGCCCATACTTTTGTATCTACAACTGTATGTTATACATTTTTCAATAAGAAAATTTGATCACAACAAAAAACACAGCACTCTTCCCACTCATGGTAACGGCAACATGACACTAAACTAAACTGACTAAACCAATTGAACTACAAAAACACAATAAATCAATAACACAAACAACACTGTTAACCTAACATGAACCACAGTAACAACATTTAAAAACCAAACTCCCATGGTGCTTTGCAGCACAATGTTTATTCTTCACTGTTGTGAGCTAATATCTCTAATTTCTTCAAAAATGTTAGTCCTATCAACTTTTTGTTTTCACAGTGTTCATCCTTGACCCAAAATACATAAGCATACCAAACGGCAAATGTCAGCTCTCCCAGTTTCTCCATGATCCAAGTCATACATACGCACGCGCTCACACACACATGCACACAGAGGTCACTTGGCTGTTATAATATAGAAGATATAGCTAGAGATAGATATATCTAGCTATATATACAAATATACATATTATGAAAGAATAACAATAAGAAAGAACTTTATTAATCCTGAAGGAAATTAGTTTGCCAGAGTGCTGAAATAGTAAACAGCAAACATTCTTTTTTTTTTTTAACAATGACAACAATTATGAATACAACATGTTTATGCAAAATGACTGAAAGATACTTGCACAAGATGTTTGACAGTATTGCACATCTATCTGCATATATTTAAATATATATTCTATAGATATATAGATTGACACACACATACACTCACCGGTGTGTCTCTGCTGCAGCTGAAGGTGAATGGGTGAATGGGTGATCATGGAGGCGGTGACCCAACTGTGAGGATGATTATCTGTCCATCCAGTGACGCAGCATCAACAGACACAAACAAACAGTCCTCAAAGTTGTCACAGAAATATCTGAATTGGCCTGAACACAGAACGTATCTACAGCAGGTCCCCAGTCAACCTCCAGATTCAACTTGACACACACACTCATCATGGACGGACTGCAGAAATACACAGAATATTCAGCGGTTTTGCACCACTATTTAGTTGTTTTTTGTTTTGTTTTTTCTGAGGCAGAATGATTGGACATCTTGAACATAAAAATAAAATACAAAAATTTCTTTTAATTTTATTAACTTTTAATTGATTTTGTATTTTCTGAAAATAACACAGAGTCAAAGGTATACATACACCCCCTTAAATGATTAATTCAGTGCTGCTGAAAGTTCAAACATGTCTTCTCTTAACTTCCAACAATGTTGCTGATGATGATCGACTGCAGCTGGTTACTTCTCTGTACTGGGGGTCACTGCATTAACCGACAAACAGTGCACTGAAGGAGTTCTGTCCAGATCTGAGAAGGAATATAGCAGATTTACACACGTCAAGATTGTCTGTTTTTAAACAGCTGCAAATTCCAAGATCATCAGCTCACATATACATAGTGTAAGTACAAGTTATTGGGAACTGAAGCCAGGTAGTCAAGTTCTGAACAAAAGATAGAAAATGAGTCTGGACTCTCAGGAAGAAGCCCGGAACCACCAGTGCACAGTCCTGCCATGAACTGGAAGCTGCTGGAGCACCAGCATCACTGTGTCTAGTTAAACGAGTTCAGCGTCTCCAAGAGGTGGCGCGGTGTCTTAGTGGTTAGCACTGTTACCTCACAGCAAGAAAGTCATGGGATCGCTTCCCACCTGGGCCTTTCTGTGTGGAGTTTGCATGTTCTCCCCGTGTTCACGTGGGTTCCCTCCGGATTCCTCCCACTTCCAAAGACATGCAGGTTCGGTGAACTGGTGCCTCTAATTGACGTAGGTGCCCGTGTGAGTGAGACTGAGTTTGTCTGTGTTTATGTGGCCCTGAGAAAGACTAGTGACCTGTCCAGGGTGTACCCCACCTCCAGTGGTGGGCACAGATAACCAAAAAATTAACTTCGATAACAGATAATCAGATAACTGAAAAGTTATCTTTGATAAAGATTAAACAATAAACCACCCAAAAATGTATCAGAAGTTACAGATAACCGATAAATTCCAGTATTGTCTCTGGTACATTTGCAACTACTAATGGTTTTAATACCATGATCACTTCTAGTAGCATTAAAATGACAACAGACCCAAACAATGAGCCGACACTTCTATGTTTGAACATCCTGCCCCCTGCTGGAAGCTTTTGTTTACTACACAGCTTCCAGCATAGACGCACCCTGAGAGCAACCACAAAGCCAGCTCTCTACCAATCACAACACTCCGGTCAGGCGGAGGTCTTGGAAAATAAAGTCATGCTGACTTATGGTTTGGTGTGAATACTGATAGAATAACTCCATTAATGTCAATTTTGCCATTTGTACAAAGTTAAAATATAACATATATCTTTTAATGTTGAATAATGGACTAATTCTGAGGTTTTGTAACAAACACAGACAGATCACAAAGGATTCTGGGTAAAAGTGCCTCTACTAAACACTGATTGGTTCAGTCATTCATTATGTAAACCAACACGTTAATGTGACGTGTGTCGTGTGTTGGTCTTTACAGATAAAGGTGCTTTTGTAAAATATTCCATTTTTTATTTGTAAAAACAGGCATTTTTATGGAGCCCTGGAAGTGTCATCGCAAAATATTTTGCATGTGGAGAGAATGTGCACTCAATTTATTTGTGCCGTGCGCATGTTTTATGATGTTGTAAAATGTGCACTCAATATTGTCTTGACACATAAATGTTGACTTTACGCTGTGTGAGTTTTGGCCCTTTTTCAGATGATTTTTCATTCGTGCGAGAATTTTTTGGACAGAGTTTCAGGTTAATCGCACGTCCTGCATCGTGTAGTGTACATGGAGTAACAAGCTGCGTTTAACATCTCACGACCACCTCCTGATCGCCGATCGTATGGTCGAATGAAAATCAAACCTGTTTGATATTATTCTGTATCCTGCTGCTGAAGAGCTACAAGTGTCCAATCGCTTGCACTGTGCCTGTGCAAACACTGCAGAGCTGTCTTGTAATGTTTTTTTGTTGTTGTTTTGTTTTGCTTTTAAACTTTGATGTCTCCCATCGAGAGTTTTTGTAAATTAAGTTTGAAAAAAAAAAAGCTTACGTTTTGCTTCTGGAAACACGAGTTCGATGTATGGTTTTTGAACCTACAATGTGTGTGAGAACATAAATCGGGCATTCTGAAGTTTTACATCATGCGCCTCTGTGGTACAGTTTGAACTAAAACCAAGTACAGTGATTAAAAATATCATACAGTGTCTGCTCAGCTTCAGGACAAATACTTCCATGGACTGCCATGAACACTACTGGCCAGTAGATGGCAGTAGAGACCTTGGAAACTTGCCAAAACAAAATTCCAGATAATCCGTGTCTGCTACATTTAAGATGCGTGGAATTTAACGAACGCAAATACAATAACAATGTCTATAAACCCAGAGAATATATTCATGAAAGTTTTAGGCACTAGAGTTTAATGCTGTTGTCTGCGGAGCCTGATCAGAGTGTCTGAAATGCATTTGTCCTGTCGTGAACGTACTGAGATTACCCTATCCTACCCATAATGCGTTGCTGGGCACAGCATGTGCTCACTAAAACCTTAAAAATTAGCACATTACTTTAAAACTAAAACATATATCTGATATTTTCACTTTATAAAACTTCAGACATGACAGTAATTTTAAATAACTTGTCCGAAATTAGTTTGGTTAAAATTTGAACCATAAGTTAAAAATGTATGCCTCTGGTTGACTTGGGTGATATTGCCATTGTGATATTGTGTGTGTGTCCAGTTCTGTTTTCCTGCAAAAGATAGAGCAGTTTCTCCTGGAAGCAGCTCTCTTCTGTTTGTAGAGGGTAGAACTATACATCTGTTATGAAACTTTTAACAGGTAAGTGCTCAACTGATTCTAAATTTTAAAAATGTTTGCCGCTGTTCAGCTTTGTTTACTGTTTACTACGTTATCGGTCTAAAAGTTATAAATTTATCGGAAGATAGTCTGATAATGGTTTTTAAACTTATCTAAAAAGATAATCCGATAATGAAAACATTATCTTCGTTAATTATCTGTTATTGGATTATCGGAACTGTGCCCACCACTGCCCACCTCACACCCTATGACTGCTGGGATAGGCTCCAGTGACCTATGATTGGCATAAGCGTGTATAGAGAATGGATGAATGGGCTGAAAGAAGTCTGCACATTACTGCACATTACAGCAGCTGACCTCACGGAAAAACTTTTAGTTGTTTGGCCAAAATGGGATGTCTGGAGACAAAGGAATTTTTGGAGAAGTAAAGCAGGTCCCTGTCTTTCATCATGTGTGGGCTCAAGGTAATTAAGTCATGAGACTGCACCACAACAGTTCCAACATGTTCAAAAATCACTGATGCCATATTTCCTGCAGGTTTCTGGTTCAAATCCCATCCCTGCCACATTTCTCCATGTAATGTGGAGTTGCATCAGGAAGGGCATCTGGCGTAAAACTTGTGCCAGTTCAACATGCAGATCCACCTCAGATGTATTTTAGTGCAGCAGATAAGAAGAAACAGTCATGCAAATGGTGATAAAAGCATCAAATTCAGCAGCAATACTCTTTAGGCACTCCTCTTTTGAAAAAAACAATTGGCCACTTGACTTTTCAGTCGGTGGTCCAGTAGGGGTAAATTGAAGAATTTCACAGAGGTCAAAATTAAAAGATGCTCCAATCATATTGAAAAATATTCCATATTATTATCACTTTGCCAGGGCATTGCTGGGCCGGTATCATAGATTTACGTCAACGCTACCTGGCTATACCCGCCCCCTGTGCATATACAAATGACGTCATAGCGCGCAGCCCAAGAACTGTCCGCAGAGGAAAAAAAAACTGTCCACAGAGGAAAAGATGAAAAGGTGAGAAGTGTGTTTTGGTCCCAATATGGATATTCCGGATGATTTTCTCATGGATAGTACGACAATGAACAGCAGCTAAAGCAGCCAGCAAAATGACAGATATTCGCCCTCGGGTGAATATCTGTCATTTTGGGCGACTGGCCGTGAACGGAGGGACTCAGAAAATGCATACCGCCCTCCAAAAGCATGTTATTGTATTATTATTTGCCTGATCATAAAGATTCCAAAAAGGTATAGTTTGGACTATCTGTGACTGAGTTCTATGGAGTTATGGGATAAAAACAGCAAGAAAGGTGACAAAGGTCAGTGTCATTTTGTACAGGGGTCAAAAGTTAAAGTTGCTCCAATTTTGGTAAAAAGTGATGCAAATTATTGGTTGAGCTAATAAGATTAATAAATGGAATAGTGTTGACAGTGATGAATGTTTGGTCTCCAAAGTAAAGATCAAACAAGGTCTACGTCTATAGGATTCTATGACATGTGACATATGTTACCCCGTAACGTGATAAGTAAGGATGATACATGGTCCAAACTATTCCTTTTTAAAACCGTGTTAACTCAACTAGTACTCAACATTGGAGCAACTTTAACTTTTGACCCCTGTACAAACTGAAACTGAGCTTTGTCACCATTCTTGCTGTTTTTATCCTGTAACTCCATAGAATTGAGTCACAGATAGTCCAAACTATACCTTTTTGGAATCTTTATGATCAGGCAAATAATGTGGAATATTTTTCAATATGATTGGAGCATCTATTAATTTTGACCTCTGTGTAATTCTTCAATTGACCCCTACCTAACCACCGATTGAAAAGTCAAGTGGCCAATCGGTTTTTTCAAAAGAGGATTGTCTGAGGAGTATTTCTGCCGAATTTGATGCTTTTATCAAAATTTGCAGGATTCCCCTCTAAATATTCTCTTATCCGCTGCACTATTTGGATGTATACACCAACATGCATGTATTCACAAGGGGGTGCACAGGCTAACACAAATTCATACATACACAAGCCACATTTATGGGCATCATGAGGTCTCTCCTATCTATCTACCCACCTATCGCCAAAGTCCACTGGACTTATGAAAACAATTTTTTTTTTTCCCAGCAGATGAAAGGACCTGACTTCCAAGTTGCACGATTGAAGATGTCTGCTTGGATGGTCCAACGCCCAAGACGGTTCTATTGTGTGTTGGATGTGACAACATGCGGCACCACACTGAACATACTGCAGCCAGATCCTTCTCAAAATACAGGTGAACAGATAATAACACCGTTTACAAATGAGGGAGGTACTTTAAGCAAGAGCCTTGTAGTAACTTATTCATGAGATTAGGATGACATGAAATAATTAATAATTATAATAATAATAATTTTATTGTTATTATCATTGGTATTATTTTATGGGGTGCAGGGTATCGACTGAGCAGAAGGTGGCGGTAATGCACAATCAAACTGCATAACGACGGCCTTACGACACAAAGAAGAAGACGAAACTACATTGACCATGAGGTCTGGCGGTATCGCCGCGCATTGTGGGTAATGAAGAAGTAAACAGAAGCACGCTGAGGATTGAAGATGAACTCTGAGCTGGATCAAACTAAAGCAGAACACGCTGACGTTTTAAGGCGTTTTCAAGCCTCTTTTTTCGCTATGAGTCGTTTGGCTTCTTTTGATTGGACTGTGAGTATGTCTGCTTTTGAACTGTTATGTGGTTAAATCAGCGACATATTTTGTTCTTCATCTGAAGTTCCGGTGTCACGGGCTCAGCACGACCGGTCAAAGACCGCGGTGAAGTTAGTTCGAGGTTGGATATTTGGATATTCGTCGCTTTCTCTCAGTGTTGGTGGCTGGCAACAACCAGACAGACAATGTCATCTGCAAACATCGTAGTCCATGGGGACTCCTGTCTGATCTCATTTGTCATCCTATCCATCACCATTGCAAACAAGAAAGGACTCAGAGCTGATCGTTGCTGTAATCCCACCTCTATCTTGAATTAATCTGTCATTCCTACTGCAGACCTATCTCATTGCTGTCACGCCATCCTTGCACCACCCTTATATGGTAATTTGGGGGCTGAATCAGAATCTGGTGTTAGTTTTTTCCAATCACATCATGTTTTTTGACATGAAAATCTATTTCTCACATCAAGCATTGAAGCAAAAGCTGAAGTCTCGCACACTTTTTCTGCACCATAAACAATATTATGGCTCTTGTTCACATTTCTGAAACCTGGTTTAAAAACTATGCTTTTGAAGCTGCTTTTGTGCAGGATTAGTGGCGTTAAACTCGTGACTGAATGAGCAACTTTTGCATAATCCATCAATATGGAACATGCACATTGCAATAAAACATGTGATAGAGGAAATCTGAGCTCAGTTACGGATTCAGCACCCCAAAATGACCCTAAATCAGTTCTCAAAGTCCATGCAAGATTTTTTTTTTTTTTTTTGACCAGTGTTACAAATGTTCCAGTTTTAATTTTTTTTTTTAAAGGAAAACTGCCAGTATTCAGTTTACTCAAACCCCAATGTGGTTGCATGGTTTGGTTGATAACACAGCTGGTTGTTTCTGTGTTCAAATACAGAATCACAACACAAAAGACATTTATGAGACAAGACACACAATTTGGCAGAACACCAGCGCTGTTAGCTGAGAGCAAGAGAAAGTTGTGTACTGATGATGCCACTGCCGGAATGGGTGAATTTAAGCTACCATATGAAAGTACTGATGTGGATTCTGATACAGAATTACCATTTCACATTTGATGGAATTGATGGATTTTCACATTTGATGGATTACGTCACGCTCTGACTGCTGTTGGAGTGACACTACCTCACGGTAAGACTCGCCGACCAATTTACCTACAGAAAAAATAAACCATGCAAACAATGGAATTGGATTAGAATGAAAATAACCTCCTTGTGTCTGTTGATTTGCAGACGTTCATGCTGTTATATGGTTGCAAGTATCCGTTTTATCGTTAAACTCCTTTTTAACGCATTGCCGGTAAAGCTCAATTTGCCACCGTATAACCAGCATGAACATCCGCAAATCATCAGATACAATTTCAATTTATTTTCATTTATATAGCGTCAAATCACAACAGAGTTGCCTTAAGGCGCTTCACACAAGTAAGGTCTAACCTTACTAACGTCCAGAGCAGCAGTGGTAAGGACAAACTCCCTCTTAGGAAGAAACCTCAAGCAGACCAGACTCAAAAGAGTGACCCTCTGCTTGAGCCATGCTACAGGCATAAATTACAGAACAATTCACAAAATGAATATACAGGAAATGCTGTTGGTGCACAGGACAGGAGGATCTCCAGCACAGATACCTCACCCATCTCTGGATGGAGCTGTACTTTAAACAGAAAAGAAAAAAAAAAACAGAATCAGGCATCAGAAAGACTAATAAAATGAATTAAAAGAATAAAAAGTGTAGAACTATACTATACCAGTATGCTAGCCATACGAAAGGGAAAATAAGTTTGTCTTAAGTCTGGACTTGAAAGTCTCCACAGAATCTGACTGTTTTATTGATGTGGGGAGATCATTCCACAGAACAGGGGCACGATAAGAGAAATCTCTATTACCCACAGACTTCTTATTCACCCTAGGGACGCAAAGACTGGGCCGGTACATAAGGTTTAATTAGCTCAGCTAGCTAGGGAGGTGCCAGTCCATGAACAATTTTATAGACTAGTAGCAGAACCTTAAAATCTGTTCTCACTGGGACAGGAAGCTAGTGAAGGGATGCCAAAATTGGTGTAAGTGGTCAAACTTTCTGATTCGTGTCAAAAGTCTGGCAGCAGCATTGAACCAATTGGAGAGTCCTAATGCTGGACTGCAGTAAACCAGAAAATAGAACATTGCAATAGTTCAGTCTAGAAGAGATAAACATGTGGATCAAGGTCTCAGCATCAGCCATAGACAGGATGGGCCGAATCTTCGCTATATTTCACAGGTGGAAGAAAGCAGTCCTCATAATATTTCTAATGTGGAGGTCAAAGGACAATGTAGGATCAAAAATTACCCCAAGGTTCCTCACTTTGTCAGTGTGATGTATGACACACGAGCCTAGGCTAAGCGTTAACTGGTTAAATTGATGCCAATGTCTTACTGGACCAAGAGCCATCATTTCAGTCTTATCAGAGTTTAAAGTAGGAAGTTTCTAGACATCCATCTTCTCACTGATGCAAGGCAATCTTCTAAGGATTTTATGTGAATGAGATTACCAGCAGTTATCGGCATGTATAACTGAGTATCATCAGCATAGCAGTGAAAGGTAATCCCAAAGCGTCGCAATATGTGCCCAAGGGGTGCTATATAAAGGGAGAAAAGCAGGGGGCCTAAGACGGACCCCTGTGGACCCCCAAATTTCATGTCACTAAGGTTAGAGGTAGTGTTACTGTACAAAACACAGTGAGAACGACTGGTCAAGTATGACGTCAACCATGCAAGGGCACTCCCAATAATCCCAAAGTGATTTTCCAGCCTATCGAGTAGAATATGATGATCCACGGTATCAAATGCAGCACTGAGACTTAACCGCACAAGAACCATAGTGGTGTCCGAATCCATTGCAAGCAGAAGATCATTCACCACTTTAGTCTCTGTGGAATGATTATTTCTAAAAGCCGACTGCAGTGACTCAAAGACACAACAGCGTTATTCCCTAAATGAAGATATATTTTGACTTATTGTGTTTTGTGTAATTCTTTGGCCTGTGGTTGCTGTTGTGTTCCTGTATGTGAAAACTGAAGAGACTTTGGAAATAATTAACAAAGTTTGATCTTTTAATTAAAAATAACAGAAGCTTGATTGGCATTTGTTCATTGAAAAATGTTTAAATTCCTGTTCTGCCGGAGTCGTGTGACCATTTTCACTGTGTGTAAATTTACCACAAATATTTTGGTTTTAATGTACAGTTCTGCACATATAACAATGACTGTGGAACAAATGGAGAAAATCATGATTTATTATTTTTAGCAACACAGCTGTTGGACAAATGTATTTCTTTATAATAACATGCACCTGATTAAAGGTTTGAAATGAATCAGAAAAAGTTCCAGCAGAAAGACTCAACATGAGATGTCTTTTTGACTCAACATGTTAGTTTGTGTTTTTCAGTTTCTTGACAAAGACCTTGAAAAAAAATCAACAGAGCTGTTATCAGACATCATGAAGCAGGTAATCACATTCTGATCCTGTCGATGCCGCTGTAAATCGGCCGTCTTTGAGGGAAAGTTGAACTTTAATGTGACGTCCTTCTTTGACAGACGTGTCTGCACCCTGTGTGCCGGACATTTCCTCCAGCGGTCAGATACAGGAGACTGTTTCTGTCTGAGCTCATCAGACGGGTCGGTACCACACACACACACACACACATATCATTGTTTACGTATTCTTGACTCTGTTCTTTCATCTTTTATGGTGAAATCTGGGGCTTCAACTAAATTACTTACTAAATTAAGACTGCAGGCTTACTTGTAGTTCCTAGGGTTTGTAAGAGTAGAATGGGAGGCAGAGCCTTCAGCTTTCAGGCTCCTCTCCTGTGGAACCAGCTCCCAATTCAGATCAGGGAGACAGACACCCTCTCTACTTTTAAGATTAGGCTTAAAACTTTCCTTTTTGCTAAAGCTTATAGTTAGGGCTGGATCAGGTGACCCTGAACCATCCCTTAGTTATGCTGCTACAGACTTAGACTGCTGGGGGGTTCCCATGATGCACTGAGTGTTTCTTTCTCTTTTTGCTCTGTATGCACCACTCTGCATTTAATCATTAGTGATTGATCTCTGCTCCCCTCCACAGCATGTCTTTTTCCTGGTTCTCTCCCTCAGCCCCAACCAGTCCCAGCAGAAGACTGCCCCTCCCTGAGCCTGGTTCTGCTGGAGGTTTCTTCCTGTTAAAAGGGAGTTTTTCCTTCCCACTGTCGCCAAGTGCTTGCTCATAGGGGGTCGTTTTGACCGTTGGGGTTTTTCTGTAATTATTGTATGGCTTTGCCTTGCAATATAAAGCGCCTTGGGGCAACTGTTGTTGTGATTTGGTGCTATATAAATAAATTGATTTGATTTGATTAATCTATTGCTATTTTTTCAATTAATCTAAGTTATTTTTGTAATAGATTCACCGATTAATTGATAGTTTTCTTTAATTCATCTGTAAATCTAACAATTATCTATATATAAAAGGCAGTCTATGTACGTATGTATATATATGTGGCACGGTTTGTGTTTGGGGTGAACTGCCACAGTAAGCAATTGACACCAAACTTGGTATGATGACTGGGGGGCCCTTAAGCCACGGTCACATGGCACTAACAAAGGACACCGAAGCCAAAATGAAACAAGAAATCTGGACTTGCGTTGACTTTCTGAGACATCGTTTAACCACCGTCCAGCTTCGTTCCTGTTGCTGGTGCTTTGTCAGAATTTTCAAACTGTTGAAAAATGTGAACGAATCCTGACAACCTCAGTTCATCCGTAATCTGTTTTGCGTTCTGTCTTGATGGTTCCTCATGGTTTGCAGAGTTCCCGTACCGTCAGCCTTCCGTTTGATTGTCGCCCAACTTCGTCCAACCTCCCAAGTCCGACGTCTTGCACGAACATTGACGATATCTGAATGGATCAGTAACTAAAGATCTGACGAGCTGAACGTGACTCATCCATGAGTGGGATGAAAAGCAACATTTTCATACGGAAGCAATAACGGCAAGAACATTTGAATGGACTGCATTTATATAGCGCTTTTCCATCTGCATCAGGTGCTCAAAGTGCTTTACACATCAGTGCCATTCACCCCGATGTCAGGGTGCTGCCATGCAAGGCGCCCACTACACACCGGGAGCAACTAGGGGATTAAGGACCTTGCTCAAGGGTCCTTAGTGATTTTCCGGTCAGGCTGGGATTTGAACCAAGGATCCTCTGATCTCAAGACCAACGCTTAACCATTAGGCCATCACTTCCCTTATCAACTACTTTAACTAGTTACGCACGTTGCAGCCGTCTCTGGGTGGAACGTGCATGAGCGTGCACATGTTGTTGTAGTGAAGACAAACCTGTTGTCAAGATAACAAGCTCTTGCAGCTGCAGGTGACTGTGGAGAGGCACAGACTCACTGCAGAAATGATCACAGGCTGGCGCTCGGGCTGATACCCGCTGTCAAGTCACATAATCATGAATGTTTCGGGTTTTTTTTTGTTTAAAGCGTCAAGGACGGCATTCACGGTAGTTTTTCTTTTGTTAGTTTCAGGTATGTTTCCTTCTTTTATGCGCTCTGGACTCGCAGGATTTTCAGTGATGGGAGAACTGCCGGCTCATTCGTCCACTTTTTCTCGACAATTTGTGGGTTTGTGAATTTTTTCCTTCGTTCAGCTAACGTCGTGTGGCCGGGCCCTTAGGTTTAAAGCGCATGTGCACGAACACACACACACAGAGTCAGCCTGTTCGCTGTGCACAGCCACAGTATTTGAGCAATCAACACCAAACTTGGTATGGTCACCGGGGGCCCTTAAGGTTAAAAGAGCACGTGCGCGAACACATATACACACACAGCCAGCCTTATATATTAGATCACGACCTGCTCACTGGAGCCCTTATTTTCACAGTTCACATTGTATTCAGGTCAGTTAGCAAACACCACTCTTTACTTATTTTGTAGTAGCAGCTGGTGAGGCTGCACTTTAATTAGAATCCCAATGGGCCCAGGTATGGCGCGTGTGAGTTAAGGTGCACATTTTTTCAATTAACATGCACCTGCTGTGTACAGCTGCCAGAGCATTGCAGTGATATGACATGCTGTCACCTTTTTATCATCATTCACTTGAGTCTCATGAATGTCACAAATTGCTCCAAGAAATATATATACACTCAACAAAAATATAAATGCAACACTTTTGGTTTTGCTCCCATTTTGTATGAGATGAACTCAAAGATCTAAAACTTTTTCCACATACACAATATCACCATTTCCCTCAAATATTGTTCACAAACCAGTCTAAATCTGTGATAGTGAGCACTTCTCCTTTGCTGAGATAATCCATCCCACCTCACAGGTGTGCCATATCAAGATGCTGATTAGACACCATGATTAGTGCACAGGTGTGCCTTAGACTGCCCACAATAAAAGGCCACGCTGAAAGGTGCAGTTTTGTTTTATTGGGGGGGGATACCAGTCAGTATCTGGTGTGACCACCATTTGCCTCATGCAGTGCAACACATCTCCTTCGCATAGAGTTGATCAGGTTGTCAATTGTGGCCTGTGGAATGTTGGTCCACTCCTCTTCAATGGCTGTGCGAAGTTGCTGGATATTGGCAGGAACTGGTACACGCTGTCGTATACGCCGGTCCAGAGCATCCCAAACATGCTCAATGGGTGACATGTCCGGTGAGTATGCCGGCCATGCAAGAACTGGGACATTTTCAGCTTCCAAGAATTGTGTACAGATCCTTGCAACATGGGGCCGTGCATTATCCTGCTGCAACATGAGGTGATGTTCTTGGATGTATGGCACAACAATGGGCCTCAGGATCTCGTCATGGTATCTCTGTGCATTCAAAATGCCATCAATAAAATGCACCTGTGTTCTTCGTCCATTACAGATGCCTGCCCATACCATAACCCCACCGCCACCATGGGCCACTCGATCCACAACACTGACATCAGAAAACCGCTCACCCACACGACGCCACACACGCTGTCTGCCATCTGCCCTGGACAGTGTGAACCGGGATTCATCCATGAAGAGAACACCTCTCCAACGTGCCAAACGCCAGCGAATGTGAGCATTTGCCCACTCAAGTCGGTTATGACGACGAACTGGAGTCAGGTCGAGACCCCGATGAGGACGACGAGCATGCAGATGAGCTTCCCTGAGACGGTTTCTGACAGTTTGTGCAGAAATTCTTTGGTTATACAAACCGATTGTTTCAGCAGCTGTCCGAGTGGCTGGTCTCAGACGATCTTGGAGGTGAACATGCTGGATGTGGAGGTCCTGGGCTGGTGTGGTTACACGTAGTCTGCGGTTGTGAGGCTGGTTGGATGTACTGCCAAATTATCTGAAACGCCTTTGGAGACGACTTATGATAGAGAAATGAACATTCAATACACGAGCAACAGCTCTGGTTGACCTTCCTGCTGTCAGCATGCCAATTGCACGCTCCCTCAAATCTTGCGACATCTGTGGCATTGTGCTGTGTGATAAAACTGCACCTTTCAGAGTGGCCTTTTATTGTGGGCAGTCTAAGGCACACCTGTGCACTAATCAGCATCTTGATATGGCACACCTGTGAGATGGGATGGATTATCTCAGCAAAGGAGAAGTGCTCACTATCACAGATTTCGACTGGTTTGTGAACAATATTTGAGGGAAATGGTGATATTGTGTATGTGGAAAAAGTTTTAGATCTTTGAGTTCATCTCATACAAAATGGGAGAAAAACCAAATGTGTTGCGTTTATATTTTTGTTGAGTATATATTACTTATTTAGAATAATAATAATTATTATTACTCCTTTGGTTAACTCAAAAGTAAATCAAATCCATAAATTCTATCAATTAAATTGTGGCTCATCAAAATGATGTTCTTGATATCTATAATATGAATTCTGGGCAGTAGAACTTATGTTCCCCACGTGGTAACGTACGGCATAAGCTAGAGACTGTAGGGTGTTCATACAGAGCATTGCCATTTGGAGGTACATAAACAACTACTGAAGTTTATATCATGCCTGAATAGATCCTTGTCATTTGATTGGTGGTTTGTATGTCATGTGACATGGATCATTCATCCCCATTTGCCATTGTGCTCCATTTAGTGTGCATTTTTGGTTTGTGTAATTTGTACCATTGTACGCACCGCCACGTGCACACACTAGCGACAACGGCACTTAGCAACTTATTGACGCTGCTCATTCTTCTAACACAAAAGAAAAACAAAATCCAGTACAGCGTAAGCTGTCTGGAGGCATTTTGCAATATTTTCTGTGACGTATTTAGCTAAAGTAGAACTGCTGTCAGATGAAGAGCTCAACATATTTCTGTCGCAAATTTTTTGCTGGGCTGAGAAAAGCAGAAGTACACAAAGAAGTCAGTATACAACATCAGCTATGGACTACATCGTCGGCATTGTTTTTGAAGTATGTGACTGTTTTTGCAAGTTGAGAACAATTTTGGATTGGATTGCTATTTAAAGTTTGTGTTGGCCTGTTTGGAAGTTGTTGTCGTCAAAGGACCAGTGACACACACCAAAATGTAAGTTCTTTTTCTCTTGTTTATAAATTAATAAAATATCAAATTTTTATGCATTATATAAAACAAATAGGTTTTTTTTTTTTATTCATTCAATGGTATGAATATTTCATCAGGAATGGTCCATTCAACTCGGCTTACCATTGTACTTATAAATATTCATTATTTGTATTATATTGCAGAGTCAGAGGTAGCAAAATGGGTCTGGATAAAATAGAAATCTTGTCCAAATGGTGGTTCAGGTGGTGACAGCTCTTACATTCATTCATCTGTTTGCATTACAGTTGTCATGTTTCTGGTCATACGTAGCCCTGTGTTGTAGCAGGAATTCACCATAATGTTGCTATGACATCAGTGAAGGCCCGGCGCCAGAAAAAAAATATTAAGGGGGCGATGAGTTTATCACAGGGGGCGTGGTCACCCCCCCCCCCCCCCCAAAAAAAAAGTGTGCACTGGAGGGGACGTGCCTCTGAGCGTGCGTAATGAATTGGGTGCGCTCCTGGAAAGCTCGTGTATTTAGTCCACACCGTTGTAAGAGACTGACTGACTAAGAGTAAAGAGTGATGACAGTATTTTTTAATTATTATTTGAACGTATAGACCCTCGGTCAAGTGATCTCCTGCATACCACAAAACCAAACCAACAACTGATCTGAGAAACGACATGAGACAGTAGATTAACCCCACATACAGCCCTCCATCACAAGCGCAAACACAGCGCAATCGGGCATGACAGTCACACAACGGGTCAAAGATAAACCTTTCATGTAGATATATTTACAACAATACATAACTTTAATATCTGTCATTGCGGATGACTGGCCGTGAACGGAGGGACTAAGAAAATGCATGCCGCACGACAACAGCATGTTATTTGCATTATTATCACTTTTTACTGAGATACACAACACGTAACGCGTACATAAAAAGTTGGCTCACTTAACTTTTGTTGTGTCGGCGAGCTGGCACGCTGCTCTCCAATTTAGCCAGTGCATCCTCATCAAGCTGGCTGCTTTAGCTGCTGTTCATTGTTGTACTATCCATGAGAAAATCATCCAGAATATCCATATTGGGACCAAAACACACTTCTCGCATTTTCATCTTTTCCTCTGTGGACCGTCGACGTAAATCTACGATACTGGCCCAGCAATGCCCCAGTAAAGTGATAATAATATTGAATAACTAATATTTTGCTATATTTTCCAGTATTTCTTTTTCTTTTTTCTTTTTATTTTTTTTGATAATTCTCACATCCGAGCGGGCGGGATTGATGACGTGAGGGGGCGTCGCCCCCAAGCGCCCCCTCATGGCACCGGATCCGCATCAGTGCGTTATGTTATGTGGCTTTTATCCACATAGATTGCACTAGTAAATAAATAAATCCAATTAGGACTATCAGGACATGCTCATTTGTTTTGGACTGTCCCTTTTTGCTCAGGGATGCCACAGCTGCTCCAGTATGGATCCAGATGTTGATTTGGCACAAGTTTTACACTGGATGCACTTCCGAACAAAATACCAATTGTACCAATTTATTCTTATTTTTTAAACGAGGGTTCACTAAATGGTGTGCGTTCATGTCCGCTGTGATGGTTTGATGATTTTAGAGGAAACTCGTCCCACGCATTGTCCCGGAGGTGTTTCTTTAGATTTCTGTCCTTGTACTCGTTGTGGCGTTACTGTGAGTGGACACACAGGCTGGTGGGGCTGTAGTGACCTCTGACCGTCAGCAGGTGGAGCCTGCTTGTGATTGTGGTTTGCTGTGTGCCTCTCCAGCAGGAGGCAGCGACGTGCGAGCCTGTGGATGAGCTGTATGACGCTCTGGCGGAGGTGCTGCGAGCTGAGGAGCAGCCCGAGTGCTACAAGACCTACTTACTGGTACCAGACCTGCAACTTTCAAACAAACGGACTGTGGAGTTCTGGATTTATTCTGGGGAAAAAGGTCTTTTTGTTTTTGTTTTTAATCCGAAATGATCAACAGAATTTCCTGCGGCTGTGTGTTTTTGCTGTAGCCTTGCGGTGGCGCTGTCAGTCTGCTGGAGAGCGTGGCACTGATCTCAGAGGGAACCACAGGTCTGGTGACCTGGGAAGCCGCCCTCTACCTGGCAGAGTGGGCCCTGGATAACCAGCAGGCCTTCAGCGGCAGGTACCAGTCACTCCTCAGCAACCACATTAAAAATCAGCCTGAGAGGCCTTTCAGAGAACACACAGCCAAAGACCAGCAGACCTTCAGATCAGGATCTCTGTCAGGATCCTGATCAAACTGCATGAGCAGAAAAATCACATTTGGGTTGCTGATCCTTCATCTGTTGTCACGACCCCTTTAATTTGTTACTAAAGCAATCAGAGACACGTTAGAACATTCACCAAGGTGACCGTTTACTCCTGAGTCCACATCAACACCTCAGCCAGTTTTTACTTCAACTATATATTCTGGAGGATAAATCAGCTTTTCACTAGTGTCAGAGGTCCTCTGAGTTATACACCAAAAAAAAAAAAAAAAATCAGTTTCTTCTTCAGCTTATTCTTCTTATTATTATTTATATAGGACTGTCCCAGGAATTAAACCACTGAATTAAACAAAGCCTGCGAGCATGAATGTGTTTGTCTGTCTATATACATATAGACTGGTGTCCTGTCCAGGGTGTACCCCGCCTCAGGCCCTGTGACAGCTGGCATTGGTTCCACCCCTCCAATGATCCTTGATTGCAGTAAGCGGGCATAGAAAATGAAGGAATGAATGAAAGGAATGTTGTCCAAAGAATGTGTATTTGTCCATTAAGCTTATTTTAGTAATGTAAAGATCTTCTGTTAAGTTACAGCACAGGCTGTTGTGTGCACATGTGCTACATTGACTTCCTGTCCAAGGAAACACTGTTACAAAGTGAGTTCCACAAACACAAAAAAGTGCAATATATACACATACATACACACACACGCATATGTGTGTGTGTGTGTGTGTGTGGGTGTGTATGTGTGTGTATATACAACCCCTGGCAATGATTATGGAATCACCGGCCTCGGAGGATGTTTATTCAGTTGTTTAATTTTGTAGAAAAAAAAGCAGATCACAGACATGACACAAAACTAAAGTCATTTCAAATGGCAACTTTCTGGCTTTAAGAAACACTATAAGAAATCAGGAAAAAAATTGTGGCAGTCAGTAAAGGTTACTTTTTTAGACCAAGCAGAGGGAAAAAAAATATGGAATCACTCAATTCTGAGGAAAAAATTATGGAATCATGAAAAACAAAAGAACGCTCCAACACATCACTAGTATTTTGTTGCACCACCTCTGGCTTTTATAACAGCTTGCAGTCTCTGAGGCATGGACTTAATGAGTGACAAACAGTACTCTTCATCAATCTGGCTCCAACTTTCTCTGATTGCTGTTGCCAGATCAGCTTTGCAGGTTGGAGCCTTGTCATGGACCATTTTCTTCAACTTCCACCAAAGATTTTCAATTGGATTAAGATCCGGACTATTTGCAGGCCATGACATTGACCCTATGTGTCTTTTTGCAAGGAATGTTTTCACAGTTTTTGCTCTATGGCAAGATGCATTATCATCTTGAAAAATGATTTCATCATCCCCAAACAACCTTTCAATTGATGGGATAAGAAAAGTGTCAAAATATCAACGGAAACTTGTGCATTTATGAACACTGAACACTACTGTGTATATTTATATATATATATATATATATATATACACGTATGTGTGTGTGTGTGTGTGTGTGTTGCACTTTTTGTGCACACCACAGCCTGTGCTGTTACTTAACAGAAGATCTTTACATTACTAAAATAAGCTAAATGGACAAATCCACATTCTTTGGACAACAGTCCTTTCATTCATTCCTTCATTTTCTATGCCCGCTTACTACAATCAAGGAGCAATTTTTTTTGACAGGTGCAGCTTACACTTATTATACATCCACCAACCTTTATATAAATTCGTCAGCGAGCACAGAATACGGTAAACATGGTGATGTTAAACAGTTTAACGTCAAGAAGAATAAATCGGAGTGCAGCACCTTAACATGTTTGAGTCATGCTCGTGACTTTTTTCAGTGACCTCATCATATATGGTTCTGTGTGGCCTTGGCATTTGATAAATTATGTATACAACTGAGCCGCTCTGTTGTTAACTGACACACCACGCGTTTAAACCGTGCTGGCACCAAACGGTTTGAGGTAAACAGTTTGATCTTTGAAAGTCACTCAAGGTCATGTGATCAGTAGAAAGCCAACACTCTTCAACTGTGTGTTATAGTTTCATAGCAGCCACAGGTGTCGAGACTCACTCTTGATATCTTATTTGGGTCAAAAAGTTGACCTTGGGCTGTAACCTTGGTATTTTAAGATAGTTTTCTTGAAATTGAGTCACACTGTCCTCAGCTCACCCTCACTTATTCCACCAAGTTTAGTCCAAACTGGATCAAACCTCTTTGAGTTGTGTTGTTCACAGTCTCACACACAGTCAAACAGTCCTGATATTCTGTGTTGGTGTTAATGTTTTTAGCCTGTTTACAGACTGTTGGCTTTAAACAGGAAGCAGGTTCCTGTTTTGTAACATCACATGTTCCGTGCACAGGGCGGTGCTGGAGCTGGGCAGCGGTGTGGGTATGACCGGTATCACCATCTGTCGCTCCTGCAGTCCGTCCAAATACGTCTTCAGTGACTGTCACCCCGCTGTCCTCCACACACTGAGGAGGAATGTCCAGCTGAACAGGCTGGCTGCTTCTCTGTCGGTCTGCGTGGAGGATCTGGACTGGACGACGGCGAAGGACGAGCGGCTCAGACAGATCGGCGCCAACACAGTGATCGCTGCAGGTCAGAGTTCAGCCACAAGCTAAAGTGACAGTGATGATAATTTCCACAGTGCAGACTGCAGTTAATCACTATCTCAGTTTAGGCCTGTTTGCCCCCTAGTGGCAGCATTGACAATGCCCAAGCAAATTTGATGGAGATACTTGTTTCGAGGACAGTTTCTCTCCCTCTGCATGTTTTCTTCACATGTATAACAGCCACAAAATGAAACATAACCTTTATTTAACATCTGATATAACCAAAAAAAAAAAGGAGACACAAAAAGTTTCATGACAGGAGAAATGCATTGAGACGCTCTAATCAGGCAGCACTTTAACCACTGCACTCGGACAACAGCATTAAACTCTTTGTATATTGTGCCTAAAACGTTTGTGAATATATCCTCTGGGTTTATAGACATTGTTATTGTGTTTGTTTTATGTAAACATGCCAGAAACGCAGGTTGTGTGAGCTGTGATCGTTTCCTGTTCATGTCATTCTGGTGGAAAGTGAAGTTTGCTCTTTAATGTCCTGCTTATTGTCCTTTACAACATTGTTTGTCCTCTTTGTTCCAAAGTTACATATATAAGATGTCTGAAATTCGGTTTGCGTTTATTAAATTCCACGCAGATTAAACGTAGCAGACGCAGATTTTTTGGAGTATTTGTTTTAGCAAGTTTTCAGGGTCTCTACTGCCATCTATTGAGATCCCATAATCTTTTGCGCACCGGCGAGTCTGTATGGTGTAAAGAGAAATGATCGTTTTCCCCTCTCTCGCTTTCTTTTTCTCCTGTATCCAGCTCTCCTCTGCCTGCTACAAAACATTTAACAGGCAGGTAGTAAAATCTTTGATTTCAGACTTCACAAATGTTTTTAACTGTTAAGCTTTATTCATTATGCCTGCAAAAATATGTTAGAGGTCTAAAAATTATCGGGCCTAAACTTATTGGAAGATAATTGGTCCGCTGATGGTTTTCAAAGTTATCTGAAAAGCTACTCCAATAATGAAAACATGAGCTTCGATGATTAGCAGTTAGCAGATTAACGGAACTGTGCCCACCACTGGATACAGTTAGTGTTTTGCAGCACATAATTAAAACAAGAAGCCTAGGCATTGATGAAACCTGAAACTTTGTCTTTATAGATTAATTTCCCTCAGTAATATCACACAGATTATTAACGTTGCCACTTTTTGCTCTTGACAGCGCTTTACAAGTTTTGCATTTTCATATGGACAGAAATATTTTTAAAATCTGTAGGAAAAAGTTCCTGTTTTCAAAAATACTAGTCTACATATGAACTTGGCAGCGGTGCTGAGCACTCCAGCAGCTGGAGAAGGCAAAGGACATGCCCACATTTCACCTGGCTGTGGCACATAGATGGTTACTGTTGAGAGAAGGGGATGGACCAGTTGTCTGTCTCTGTGGTTGCCATCCAGGACCCTGTGGGGTGGAGGTGTTCCCCATGGTGTCATGCATGCTCCCACACTAGACTTGAATAAGTTATTCTAAGTTATTCCGAACACAAATATTTAACTTTGTAATGTGCATGTGACGTTATCACCAGATTTCTATTTAATCCACTAGATGGCGGATGCAGCCTGTGAGTTGTTTCCAGCAGCCGCCATCTTGTTTAGTGTTATTCCGCATCGTCAGGCATTTGATTAAATAGAAATCGATGATGCGCCAACTTAATCTTGGGTTAAAGTGATCTGAAAGTGCTGTTTTGTGCAGCGACAAGCTGACAAAGGAATATCAGCTGGTTAAATAAAGGTTAAATAAAGTAATAATAAACTGTGGCGTGAGCTTTCATACGAGGTCTGTCAATAAAGTAACGGTCCTTTTATTTTTTTCAAAAACTATATGGATTTCATGCATGTTTTTACCTCAGACATGCTTGAACCCTCGTGCGCATGCATGAGTTTTTCCACGCCTGTCGGTGACGTCAGTCGCCTGTGAGCACGCCTTGGGAAGGAGTGGTCCCGCCCCCTCGTCGGATTTTCATTGTCTGGAAATGGTGGAATGAAAAGGACTTTTTTTTTTCCATCAGAATTTTTTCAGAAGCTGTTAGAGACTGGCACCTGGAAACCATTTGAAAAAATTTATCTGGCTTTCTGTGGAAATTTTACGGGCTTCACAGAGAATAAGGTCCGTTACTACAGCTTTAAGGACCCCTTTAAGGAAGCTCGGTGCGCCGCGCTCCGAGCTGCGATGACGCGGCACAAGCCACCAGACCATTTCTAAACAGATGGCTCTGTGGATACGAGACCGCCGTGTGCTCTTTCTCTGGTTATCACAAGAGCTGGACATCAGCCATTTTCCGGTAAATTTCACTTTTAACAAGAGATTTTGTCATGGAAAGCCGCACGGAGGCTTCGCGCGTAAAGACCGATTCGCTTTGGAAGCGAGACAACGGAACACCTCCGTTTCGGCATGTCAGAGGACAGCTCTCCACAATTTCTCTGATACTTACTGGACTGGTAAGCATTGAAAGCCGAGATAGGCGTGTCCAAACTTGTCCTCTGACACGCCGAAACGGAGGTGTTCCTTTGTCCTCGGAGCTTGGAGCGCGGCGCGCCGGGCGTGCTCACAGGCGAATGATGCCACCGACAGGCGTGGAAAAGCTCACGCATGCGCACGAGGGTTCAAGCATGTCTGACGTAAAAACATATGAATGAAATCCATATAGTTTTTGAGAAAAAAAAGGACCGTTACTTTATTGACAGACCTCGTAAGTGTGTATTAATGATGTGGGGAAATGACAGATTTCTGGAAAAAAGGTTAGAAAATGATTTATTTTTTTGTGTCGATCTGTATTCTGTAAATTAGTGACTTCAGTTTTACTGCCTGAATGTTTTGTCATGATAAATATCTCACCATTCGTTTAGTGATTCAATTAGAAGTCTCACTATCATATGTCTCAATTTATCCCTTCTTAATTAGCTTCATGTTTTTTCTTTACATCAGGTTTTCCATCCTGAGATATTCTGTAAGAGCAAATTCAAGAATGGAAATATTTTTCTCTCAAATATGGTGGATCACTTGGTGTCTTTGATGTACATTCTACTGATACTCCATATTCCAATGAAGTGTTTTCAGGTTTCTTTCACCTTGGACCAGAAATAATTCAATAATCTTACTTTCACCCTGGCTGGTGTGGCTGTTTCATTTATTTACTTGATATTTTCTCAGAGAAGCGTTCCGTAAAAGTGGCACTGCAGGTGGGTTAAGAGCCGTTTTTAATATTAATATCTTTAATATGATGCGAGTGTGCGAAGCTCTTACTTTCACCTCTGATTATTTCCCATCTTTATCTTCATAATGACATTAAGTATCAGATTAGTATCCCGTGTTGTGGCAGACATGGTGTGACAAACTGATGGTATTATTTTCTATCCTGCTTCACAACATCTGGACTGGGACAAACAAATTCTATTATATAAATCGTCTGATCCTCTTCTGTATTTGTTTTGACAAATATTGGCTGTACAAATGTGGGACTGAGTTTGAATAAATGTAACGGCACAGAAAATGCAGATTTATGGTGAAACGCTTTTGGAAACATTGATCATGCCCATTAATTTCCATTGATGTCTGGTTGTCAGATGCTAACCAAGATGGCGGCGCTCTGGTAACAGCCAGCAAATGAGCGGATCTCCCCCGTCCTCCGTCTAGTAGTGAGTTAAGATATCTATGGTTATCTTCTGCCTTTTTTTTTAATATTGCTCTTATTCATGGTAATCATTCTGCAGGAGTTTCAGTTATATGGATCACTTTACCACATGGTGGAAGCTTAGATTATGAAACTAGGACTGTCTACGACACAAAGCTTGATGCTGTCTGGAGTTATCATGAAGCAATTTCTCCATTTCAAACAGCTGCCTGACCACCTGACATGAAGAAGTGAAACATTTTCGCGATTTTATGGGGAATTTTGATTTCACCGAGCCATAATGTTTTAAAGTTAGAACATTTTTCTGATGTTTAAAACGAGTGTGGGGAAAATTAACATGTTTATACCTGGTGTGTTTGTGGGCCAGTTAAAAACAACCTTGTGTTCTGTTATGTTGGCAAAATCAAAGCTGTGTTCTGAAACCGTTGTGGAATCTGGATCAAATGGGGGGGGGTTAAATTCCTGTGTCAAAAGGTTCAAGCGGTTTTGACCGGGTTTGGTGTTGAGATGGTGTGAAGCAGGAAGCGTGTTGGACCGTCTGTGGTTTCCCCCGAAAGTGTTTCTGACAGGCTGAGCTTAGCTTTGGCCCAACTTTCCCGTACCGTCCTTTACTGATGTCCACAGTGAAGCGCCTCACGCTCGCCTGTGTGTGGATGATGTAGTCTGACGGGTGTTTCTTTCCTGTGGTGCAGATGTGGTGTACGACCCGGATATCGTGAGCATCCTAGTGAAGCTGCTCTCCCTTTTTCTGAGGGGTTCACCTCCTGAAGTTGCCCCAGAGGCCCTCATCTGTTCCACGATCCGAAATCCAGACACGTATAATGGCTTTAAGCAGCAGCTCGGTAAGAGACGCCACGGTGACACCGTGCACAGACGGGCTGGAGCCAGTTTGCACCAACTGACCTGCAAAAATATGCAGTGATTTACACCCCCCTCTTCTTTTTTTTTTTTCTTTTTTTTTTAGGAGTGCAGCTGCTGATGATTACCAAACAAATTAACAGTGATTTGTGTCATATGCCTCCCATTTTTTACATTTCATGCTATTTTTTTAAGTTTACATCTAAAATGCGTAAGTGTACTGTACTGTTAATGTTCACGACAATGTCCCTGATGATCTGATTGGTCGTTCAGTTGAGTTTCACCTCTGAGTAAAGTAGACCGGTTGCCTATTTGCTGCGTCGCGGTTCGTTCTGCTGCAGCTTAAACGTGTAGCTGTGAACTGAGTGGGATTGGAAGCAGTCATCGGAGTGGAGTCTCCGTGCTGAAACAGACCGGAGATGTAGTCTTCTTCGTCACAGACGTGAACACAGCACATCAAGCAGAGCTCCCTCTCTGCCGCGTGTGCGTGTGTGAGGGAGAAAATGAAAATAATCACATCTTAGCCTGTTGTATGACGTTTAGAGAGCACATCTTATATCTGTGAACTGTGCTTTGTCACTTTTTAATCCGTCCTGCTCACAGTATTTCTCACCAAGCTTAAGGCACCTTGACACTTCCATGAATTTGATCTCTGCACTGGCACACAAGCTTGCGTGCCAGTGAGTAAACTCATCGTAAACTGTGCCTGGACTATGTGCAGCTGCATGACAGTGCGCAACTTGCGTGAACTAGTCATGAACACTGCACAACCTATTTGAAAATACTGCATGTCACTGTGTGTCAATACGTGTCATTGTGTGCAGGGCATCTGAACCTCAAATTAGATTATAACAAGATGTTACATCCATAATAAACATAACTTTACAGAAACATTATATAACTCATAACAAGGAATGAAAATCCAACTGCTTTACCAATCCATTACAATACGCGTTCTCCACCACACGACATGCACGAGACAACCTGCAATTGTAGTTTCTCTGTGGTCCTGGGAGTGATGAAAGAATGGTTTCATCAGCCAAGTTCTGAGAGCAAATGCATCGTTGGCTGTGAAATTATTATTTTATATTTGCAGCGTCAAGATGCCTGTACCCACACTCGCTGTTTACGGGTTGACCCGCGCCTCACGGAGGGGCCGGAGTTTGCTTTAGGTCAGAAGAGACGCCAACATGCTGTTAAACTGTGCACATACTGAAACTGACTGTAGGTGACAGTATGGTCCAATGAGCTGGATCAGTTCTGACAGAGAAAGTGCAGCGAGTGCTTCATCATGGACACATTCTGAACATTGTATCATGAATCATGTTTTGGAGGATCTGACTGATGGTGTTTGTTTTGACAGGCGCAGCAGGACTCCGCCATCATGTGATGACGGGACCCGCCCCTCACACATTTCCCTACAACAGAGCATCGACCATAGAACTGATTAAAGTGCACATATGATGACAGAACAAACTGTTTATTTACAAATGTGTCAAGAATTTACAGAATATATATATATAAAAATATATATTCAAGTACCATGAAGCAACAAAAGATTACTGGAATGGAAAACTAACCATCACAACAAACCAGTTAACAAAGGCAGGACATGCTGGTCCCAGTTATCATCCCAACACTGCCCTCTGGTGGCACGGAGGTTCCTCCTGAAGACGCTCAGTTTGCTGTCTGAACCCGGAAAGTCCGATAAGAGAGTCTGGGGATAAAAAAAATAAATAATTCAAATAATTCATTCGCCAAGTGCTTGCTCACAGGGGGTCGTTTTGACCGTTGGGGTTTTTACATAATTATTGTATAGCCTTGCCTTACAATATAAAGCGCCTTGGGGCAACTGTTTGTTGTGATTTGGCGCTATATAAATAAAATTGATTGAATTGATTGATTGAAATAAAATCACTCTATGCACTGACAGAGCAGAATGCATTAAGTACTACTAGACTTCTGGAATATCAAGTATTTTAGATCGTTGGTATAACCGCTGCCTTGGAGTAATGTCATAAGTTAATATATTTTTCAGGCCTTGACATCCCATAATTCATTGGTGCCAAACCTGGAGTGCTCATTCAGATTTGTGGTGATAAAGTAAGCTTGTGATAAATGCCACAGGTGGCAGGGTTGAGAATTTTGGATGCAGGATGAGCTCTTAATGAAAATTATTCCTCTTATTAATGACAGTTACGACTTATTCAGTAACAAAAGGTTCACATAATCCCAGGCTTTCCCAAAGCCTGGACATGTACCCTTTAAAATGCACTGATGGAGCTGACAGCCGAGTCATCTACTCCAGTTTTTTTATTTAACACAACTCAAAAACAATAACTGCTATCATCTTGTAACACCAAACTACAAGGACGTATAATGAGGATAAATCCAAAAAAACCTGGTGAACCACACCAATCTCAATGTTCTGGCTACATAAGAACTTGTAGATACAGCTGCCACCTGCTGGATTGATGACTTTCTGATTGTTTCAGTGATTATATTCCAAAACTCAAACAACAAAGTCACACAACCCAGAGGAAAGGATTTTATATGAATTTAACCACATAAGAAAAATGAGAGATGGCTGAGCAGGATACAGACAGAATGGGATCTGGGAGTTTTTCCACAAAAATTCACCAAGTCAGAAATAAACAGTTATTCAGACTTTAATAACGTAGTCACAAATCCACAAAACCCTGCAGAAAGGACTTCCTGTGTGTCGTTCTGAAGTAACGTAGCTTGAAATGAGCTTATTTATCATTTTCAGTGGCCTGATCTGCTTCATGAAGCTCACTGCTCCTTGAGCAAATATGGTTTATACGACATCTTACAAACCTTCAGGTTGTAAATGACAGATTTTATTTTTTTTTAACTTTGTGTCAAAGCTGATGTGTGCTGATGCTGGTTACCCGCTGGTGCTTCATATTTTAACTCTGTGAAGCAGCTTGACTTTTTCTCACCTTGAGCTGCTGAACCAGCTCCTTAGAGTCTCTGAAGATCAGCCCGTTCTCCTCGTGCTTCACCAGCTCGTGTAAACTTCAGGCAGAAAAAAAAGAAAGAACAAAACCCTACATTTATATTCAATATTTCAGAGTTTGTGCCAAGTTTTTCAGTATTACATTCTTTTTCTGACTGTAGCCCAAATTGTTTGGAACTGAACAGAATCATTTGGCACATTTGAGTTTTTACTCCTGATGCATTTCATAACCTTCTCATCGAAAATGGATGAAGAAAAAGACAAATATTTTCTTAGAAAACATCACAGTCAATCAAAGGAGTAATCCATTTCAGATCAGAGGCTTCAAAATCGATTCAGGATCACGATGGGGTCCGTTGCCCCCTGATCCACCTGTCACGGAGTCGCTCACCAGCTGAAGTGGATGGCACAGACGGGCAAGCAGCAGCCAAACATGTCCACCACCTTCATGGGCAGATCCAGGCCGCTGGACGACTTGTGGAGACAAACACCCAAATCAGCCGAACCTGAAGACACAAATGCAGCATTCTCACCAGGAAGCCACGGCATCTCAACATTTTGTCCCTGTCCAAAAATAAGCTGTGACAAAACCATATATATATATATATATATATATATATATATATATATATATATATATATATATATATATATATATACATATATATATATATATACATATACACACACACACACACGACAGGATTTTAAAATTGTGTCCAAAACCTGAGAGACCACACACGTGGAGATAAAAAAAAATCATAGATCTGACAGGTTTGGTCGTACAATGTGTGGTGTTCAGCCGCACGGTAAGAACACCACCACCACACATGAACAGATTTCACACACGAACATTCCCAGCTCAGACAGGATATCTCACAAAATCTCTCGAGATTAAACGTGACTTCAGAGTAAACAAACGGAGGTACTTTGTGGACTATTTAAAACAGAGGGAGAAAAACGATACAAAAAAAAATTTAAAAGTGTTCTTTAAAGGAGTGGAGACAGCGCAACCACCGGACTTTCTGGTAAGTCAGAACAGCTTTTTTGATTTTATTTTCCGCTCCGTACGTCCGTCACCTCGCTTTCTCATTGGCTGCATGTCACATTCAGCAGGCTGCGTGGTCAGTTGTCAGAAGACAACACATACTGCGATATCGGGCCAAAAAAAAAAATTTGTTGAATATCCCCGATTTGTGATCGGAGTGCTCCCAACGTCCTTCTGAGCAGATCAGAGCGCTCTGAACACACCACACACGGCAGGAATATCTGATAAGATTATCTTTAGTGTCATCATGATTGTCGGAACGGGAAGATCGGGTCCGATATCGGCCTAATTATCCTGCCGTGTGAACCAGGCCTTAGTGCGCATGACATAGGAATCATGTGCAAACTGTAATGTCGTTCCTGCCTCCAATGCCTTGTACACCTGTTGCTACAACTATTTACGCACACAAGTGCCTGAAAGACAGACTGCGCTGTGCGAACCCATCACACCCTCTCGTGGCACAGTCGCACTCTTGGTACGACAACAGACTGCAGACAATCACCTTCGCACTCAGAGAAATTTGTCTAAGTGTGCGCTGAGATGACAGGAGGTGTCCTCCCACTGAAGCGGCTGTGGAAATCTGTGGATCTGGACAGTCCAGCTGGACACCACGTACTGTGTTTAGACAGACATGGACAAACACCTGTCCACTGTGACGCACGTGTCTGCTGTTATGAAGTGGACATAAATAAAAACATATCACTGTGGTGACGTGCTGCAGCCAGCGAGACGGGCTGCTCCCAGGTTGAAACGGACCATCAGATGAGAACACGCAGCAGCTGATCTCACTGTCATGTCACCCACGTGAGATCTGTTCCACATGCTGCAGTGTCCTGTGGTGCGTCATCCACAAGATGCGCACGTTGCTGGTTGGAGACACACCAGCAAATGTGGACATGAATGAAACAAGCGAACTGCTTCTCATTCATGTCATTTCACGAATGTATGTCTGTGACCATGGGTCATCACCAGAGGAACAGACAGATCATATTTGTACTGCTCGGTTGATAAATGCAGTCTTTTTATATATCAATCAATCAATCAACTTTTTTCTTATATAGCGCCAAATCACAACAAACAGTTGCCCCAAGGCGCTCCATATTGTAAGGCAAGGCCATACAATAATTATGAAAAACCCCAATGGTCAAAACGACCCCCTATGAGCAAGCGCTTGGCCACAGTGGGAAGGAAAAACTCCCTTTTAACAGGAAGAAACCTCCAGCAGAACCAGGCTCAGGGAGGGGCAGTCTTCTGCTGAGACTGGTTGGGGCTGAGGAAAAGAACCAGAAAAAAGACATGCCGAGAAGGGGGGCAGAGATCGATCACTAATGATTAAATGCAGAGTGATGCATACGGAGCAAAAAGAGAAAGAAACAGTGCATCATGGGAACCCCCCCACAGTCTACGTCTAAAGCAACATAACCAAGGGATGGTCCAGGGTCACCCGATCCAGCCCTAACTATAAGCCTTAGCGAAAAGGAAAGTTTTAAGCCTAATCTTAAAAGTAGAGAGGGTATCTGTCTCCCTGATCTGAATTGGGAGCTGGTTCCACAGGAGAGGAGCCTGAAAGCTGAAGGCTCTGCCTCCCATTCTACTCTTACAAACCCTAGGAACTACAAGTAAGCCCGCAGTCTGAGAGCGAAGCGCTCTAATGGGGTAATATGGTACTACGAGGTCCCTAAGATAAGATGGGATCTGATTATTCAAAACCTTATAAGTAAGAAGAAGAATTTTAAATTCTATTCTAGAATTAACAGGAAGCCAATGAAGAGAGGCCAACACGGGTGAGATATGCTCTCTCCTGCTAGTCCCCGTCAGTACTCTAGCTGCAGCATTCTGAACCAACTGAAGGCTTTTTAGGGAACTTTTAGGACAACCTGATAATAATGAATTACAATAGTCCAGCCTAGAGGAAATAAATGCATGAATTAGTTTTTCAGCATCACTCTGAGACAAGACCTTTCTGATTTTAGAGATATTGCGTAAATGCAAAAAGGCAGTCCTACATATTTGTTTAATATGCGCTTTGAATGACATATCCTGATCAAAAATGACTCCAAGATTTCTCACAGTATTACTAGAGATCAGGGAAATGCCATCCAGAGTAACGATCTGGTTAGACACCATGCTTCTAAGATTTGTGGGGCCAAGTACAATAACTTCAGTTTTATCTGAGTTTAAAAGCAGGAAATTAGAGGTCATCCATGTCTTTATGTCTGTAAGACAATCCTGCAGTTTAGCTAATTGGTGTGTATCCTCTGGCTTCATGGATAAATAAAGCTGGGTATCATCTGCGTAACAATGAAAATTTAAGCAATGCCGTCTAATAATACTGCCTAAGGGAAGCATGTATAAAGTGAATAAAATTGGTCCTAGCACAGAACCTTGTGGAACTCCATAATTAACTTTAGTCTGTGAAGAAGATTCCCCATTTACATGAACAAATATGATTCAAACCACTGCAGCGCAGTGCCTTTAATACCTATATTATACCTATATATATACCTATACCTATATATAGTGTGTGATTTAAAAATTTATTTGTAATACTTCCATGTCCTTCCTGATATGAGGCAGATTCCTGCAGCTTTCAAAGCAAACAGCTCCATAAGCAATGTGTCGCAGCTGGCATTGTGTGTTAATGCACAAAAGACACCGGCACGTGCACAAACTCTTGCACCGGGTTTGTGCACGCCTGCCCGTTAGCACGATGTTTCATGGTGCGCTAATTTTGAACTGTTTTGCCGTTTTCATCCAAACGCTGTCCAAACGTTGCACTATGTGTGAAGGGGCTATAAGTAAATCTCACTAGCTTCTGTCCTGATAAGGTTTGTCCACAGAAACGCTGTGAGAGTCCTACCTAACAATACGGGATAGTCCTTTGCCTCCAGCCACGGTGTGCAGATCTTCACGTGTTCTAAGTGCAGAGAGTCGATCAGCTTCCTGTAGAATTCCTTCTGAGGGCCTTTCCCTGCACGCACACACACACACGTGTGAAAAGAGAAAACCACGTGCAGCCTGACAGTGAGGGATCAGAGGATTGGTTACCTGTGATCACACAGACCAGAGACGGTAACGAGGCTCCTTCTTTAACAAAGCCATCGTACTCTGTGGGAGAGAAACAGGTGAGATGTGACACGTTTCACATTAGTCCATGAGCCAGTCCATCCTGACTTCAGGTGGTGAAACAGCACTTATAATCCAGCCTGAAGACATGCTTGGCCCTTAATCTACATTTTGTGTTTCAAAGGGAAAAGTAAAAAAAAAAAAAAACAAACCTTCAAGAGCCGTCAGGAGGACGGAGAAGTCTTCATCCTCTGTGGAGACAGAGAAATATTTCACAATCAACTTAAAACGATACAGACCAGCTAAAACTACAAAAAAAAAAAAAATTCAAATACATTCATTGATTTTTCAATTCAACCGTTTGTGAAGGGGGGGCTCAGAATGACAGGTGAGTTGGCAGACACATGAACAGTTAACAGGTTACTTTATAAATGTAATAGGTGACATATCACTAGTTACTTTAAATGTAATAAGCAGTGTTTGAGTAGTGTGTTACAAAGTAATGCATCACTGTAGTCACATGTGTAACGCTGAAATGTAACAACACCTTACTGTTGTAAATTAGGTATTAAAGGCACTGCGCTGCGGTGGTTTGAATCATATTTGTCTAATAGATTACAATTTGTTCATGTACATGGGGAATCTTCTTCACAGACTAGGGTTAATTATGGAGTTCCACAAGGTTCTGTGCTAGGACCAATTTTATTCACTTTATACATGCTTCCTTTAGGTAGTATTATTAGACGGTATTGCTTAAATTTTCATTGTTACGCAGATGATACCCAGCTTTATCTATCCATGAAGCCAGAGGACACACACCAATTAGCTAAACTGCAGGATTGTCTTACAGACATAAAGACATGGATGACCTCTAATTTCCTGCTTTTAAACTCAAATAAAACTGAAGTTATTGTACTTGGCCCCACAAATCTTAGAAACATGGTGTCTAACCAGATCCTTACTCTGGATGGCATTGCCCTGGCCTCTAGTAATACTGTGAGAAATCTTGGAGTCATTTTTGATCAGGATATGTCATTCAAAGCGCATATTAAACAAATATGTAGGACTGATTTTTTGCATTTACGCAATATCTCTAAAATCAGAAAGGTCTTGTCTCAGAGTGATGCTGAAAAACTAATTCATGCATTTATTTCCTCTAGGCTGGACTATTGTAATTCATTATTATCAGGTTGTCCTAAAAGTTCCCTAAAAAGCCTTCAGTTAATTCAAAATGCTGCAGCTAGAGTACTGACGGGGACTAGAAGGAGAGAGCATATCTCACCCATATTGGCCTCTCTTCATTGGCTTCCTGTTAATTCTAGAATAGAATTTAAAATTCTTCTTCTTACTTATAAGGTTTTGAATAATCAGGTCCCATCTTATCTTAGGGACCTCGTAGTACCATATCACCCTAATAGAGCGCTTCACTCTCAGACTGCAGGCTTACTTGTAGTTCCTAGGGTTTGTAAGAGTAGAATGGGAGGCAGAGCCTTCAGCTTTCAGGCTCCTCTCCTGTGGAACCAGCTCCCAATTCAGATCAGGGAGACAGACACCCTCTCTACTTTTAAGATTAGGCTTAAAACTTTCCTTTTTGCTAAAGCTTATAGTTAGGGCTGGATCGGGTGACCCTGAACCATCCCTTAGTTATGCTGCTATAGACGTAGACTGCTGGGGGGTTCCCATGATGCACTGTTTCTTTCTCTTTTTGCTCTGTATGCACCACTCTGCATTTAATCATTAGTGATCGATCTCTGCTCCCCTCCACAGCATGTCTTTTTCCTGGTTCTCTCCCTCAGACCCAACCAGTCCCAGCAGAAGACTGCCCCTCCCTGAGCCTGGTTCTGCTGGAGGTTTCTTCCTGTTAAAAGGGAGTTTTTCCTTCCCACTGTAGCCAAGTGCTTGCTCACAGGGGGTCGTTTTGACCGTTGGGGTTTTACATAATTATTGTATGGCCTTGCCTTACAATATAAAGCGCCTTGGGGCAACTGTTTGTTGTGATTTGGCGCTATATAAAAAAATTGATTGATTGATTGATTGATAACATTTTAACTATTAGAGAAACAAATTACTCATAACCATCCCAAAGACATATCTTTATGTTCGACTGCTTTCAGTAATGCTGGTATTTGGTTAGACTCTTTCTCTCCGATTGTTCTGTCTGAGTTATTTTCATTAGTTACTTCCTCTAAACTATCAACATGTCTATTAGACCCCATTCCTACCAGGCTGCTCTAGGAAGCCCTACCATTAATTAATGCTTCGATCTTAAATATGATCAATCTATCTTTATTAGCTGGCTATGTACCACAGGCTTTTAAGGTGGCAGTAATTAAACCATTACTTAAAAAGCCATCACTTGACCCAGCTATCTTAGCTAATTGTAGGCCAATCTCCAACCTTCCTTTTCTCTCAAAAATTCTTGAAAGGGTAGTTGTAAAACAGCTAACTGATCATCTGCAGAGGAATGGTCTATTTGAAGCGTTTCAGTCAGGTTTCAGAATTCATCATAGTACAGAAACAGCATTAGTGAAGGTTACAAATGATGATCTTATGGCCTCAGACAGTGGACTCATCTCTGTGCTTGTCCTGTTAGACCTCAGTGCTGCTTTTGATACTGCTGACCATAAAATTTTATTACAGATTAGAGCATGCCATAGGTATTAAAGGCACTGCGCTGTGGTGGTTTGAATCATAGTTATCTAATAGATTACAATTTGTTCATGTAAATGGGGAGTCTTCTTCACAGACTAAGGTTAATTATGGAGTTCCACAAGGTTCTGTGCTAGGACCAATTTTATTCACTTTATACATGCTTCCCTTAGGCAGAATTATTAGAAAGCATTGCTTAAATTTTCATTGTTACAGAGATGATACCCAGCTTTATCTATCCATGAAGCCAGAGGACACGCACCAGTTTTTAGCTAAACTGCAGTATTGTCTTACAGACATAAAGACATGGATTGTTTTTTGCTTTTCTGTTTTTCTTTTAAATGAATGAAATAAATATTAAAAACTCAAACTCAAACCTCTAATTTCCTGCTTTTAAATTCAGATAAAACTGAAGTTATTGTACTTGGTCCCACAAATCTTAGAAACATGGTGTCTAACCAGATCCTTACTCTAGATGGCATTACCCTGACCTCTAGTAATACTGTGAGAAATCTTGGAGTCATTTTTGTTCAGGATATGTCCTTCAATGCGCATATTAAGCAAATATGTAGGACTGCTTTTTTGCATTTGCGCAATATCTCTAAAATTAGAAAGGTCTCAGAGTGATGCTGAAAAACTAATTCATGCATTTATTTCCTCTAGGCTGGACTATTGTAATTCATTATCTCTCAGTCAACACATGAAGCCCACAGCCACCAACCTTGGCGTCATTATGGACTAGGCAGGTCAAGGCGGTTCTAGAATAGAATTTAAAATTCTTCTTCTTACTTATAAGGTTTTGAATAATCAGGTCCCATCTTATCTTAGGGACCTCATAGTACCATATCACCCCAATAGAGCGCTTCGCTTTCAGACTGCAGGCTTACTTGTAGTTCCTAGGGTTTGTAAGAGTAGAATGGGAGGCAGAGCCTTCAGCTTTCAGGCTCCTCTCCTGTGGAACCAGCTCCCAATTCAGATCAGGGAGACAGACACCCTCTCTACTTTTAAGATTAGGCTTAAAACTTTCCTTTTTGCTAAAGCTTATAGTTAGGGCTGGATCAGGTGACCCTGAACCATCTCATAGTTATGCTGCTATAGACTTAGACTGCTGGGGGGTTCCCATGATGCACTGAGTGTTTTTCTCTTTTTGCTCCGTATGCACCACTCTGCATTTAATCATTGGTGATTGGTCTCTGCTCTCTTCCACAGCATGTCTTTTTCCTGATTCTCTCCCCTCAGCCCCAACCAGTCCCAGCAGAAGACTGCCCCTCCCTGAGTCTGGTTCTGTTGGAGGTTTCTTCCTGTTAAAAGGGAGTTTTTCCAACCCACTGTCGCCAAGTGCTTGCTCACAGGGGGTTGTTTTGACCGTTGGGGTTTTTCTGTAATTATTGTATGGCTTTTGCCTTACAATATAAAGCGCCTTGGGGCAACTGTTTCTTGTGATTTGGCGATATATAAATAAAATTGATTTGATTTTAAATTCAGTCATCACACTACAGTTCTGACTGTGCACAAAAATGGGTGATTTCCCCTGAATGCAGCATGAACAGCAAGCTTGTTAGCTGCTAACTGCGTTTACGCTCATGTTGTTAGCACACAGGAGAACTTGGTCAGTGATGGGGCACATTCTGATGGAATACTCAAGGACGGTCCACACCTCCATGGAATAAAAGTCGTAAAGAGTTACTTTCCACAGAATGCAAAGAAGAGTAAAGCAATATGTTCCGCCCGTCCGTCTGTCCGGCCGCAATTCGTTCACTGCAACGTAGTTGGGCACCTTTTGCTCACAGAAACTTCATATTTGGTGGGTACATGCCTTGGAGGAGTACTTTGCATGGGTTTGAAGGCCAGTGACCTTGACCTACTTTTGAAGGTCAACAATGGTCACAACTGTCAAATCCTTCGCCACAACGTAGCTCGGCACCTTTTGCTCGCAGAAACGTCATATTCGATGGGTACATGCCTTGGAGGAGTACTTCACATGGGTTCGAAGATCAGTGGCCTTGACCTACTTTTCAAGGTCACCAATGGTGACAACTGTCAAATCCTTCGCCTGAAATTTGTTTGCCGCAATGAACCTCGGCACCTATTGCTGGCAAAAACTTCATATTTGGTGGGTACATGCCTTGGAGGAGTACTTCGCATGGGTTTGAAGGCCAGTGACCTTGACCTACTTTTGAAGGTCAACAATGGTCACAACTGTCAAATCCTTCACCACAACGTAGCTCGGCACCTTTTGCTCGCAGAAACTTCATATTTGGTGGGTACATGCCTTGGAGGAGTACTTCGCATGGGTTTGAAGGCCGGGGACCTTGACCTACTTTTCACAGTCACAACTGCCAAATCCTTTGCAGCAACGCAGTTCAGCACCTATTGCTCACAGAAACTTCATATTTGAGGTTGCTTGCCTCTACTGGTGGTTGGCTCTCACTGCGGTATTGTATCACTTCCTGTTCCGGAGCACAGCGGTGTTTTTCTGTATCTGTTAGCTGTTTAATCTGCGCAGTTAGATTGATCTAGTTATCTAGATTACGATTTGTTTCCCAGTGTAATCTTTACGTGCCTTAACTAAAGCACTCCTTCTGCTGAATCACCTCTAAATTATTTACACATTATTCACTCTGCGTGTTTTTAGGAATCCGCTAGCTTAGCGTAGCTACTAGCTCTTAGCCGATTTAGCATGGCGGCTTCTCCTGTCTCTCCCGCACGTTTCTGCTCTGGGTGTGAAATGTTTAGTTATTCCTCGGCCTCCTTTAGCAGTAACGGTACTTGTAATAAGTGTAGCTTATTCGTAGCTTTGGAGGCCAGGCTGGGCGAATTGGAGACTCGGCTCCGCACCATGGAAAATTCTACAGCTAGCCAGGCCCCTGTAGTCGGTGCGGACCAAGGTAGCTTAGCCGCCGTTAGTTCCCCCCTGGCAGATCCCGAGCAGCCGGGAAAGCAGGCTGACTGGGTGACTGTGAGGAGGAAGCGTAGCCCTAAACAGAAGCCCCGTGTACACCGCCAACCCGTTCACATCTCTAACCGTTTTTCCCCACTCGACGACACACCCGCCGAGGATCAAACTCTGGTTATTGGCGACTCTGTTTTGAGAAATGTGAAGTTAGCGACACCAGCAACCATAGTCAATTGTCTTCCGGGGGCCAGAGCAGGCGACATTGAAGGAAATTTGAAACTGCTGGCTAAGGCTAAGCGTAAATTTGGTAAGATTGTAAATCACGTCGGCAGTAATGACACCCGGTTACGCCAATCGGAGGTCACTAAAATTAACATTAAATCGGTGTGTAACTTTGCAAAAACAATGTCGGACTCTGTAGTTTTCTCTGGGCCCCTCCCCAATCAGACCGGGAGTGACATGTTTAGCCGCATGTTCTCCTTGAATTGCTGGCTGTCTGAGTGGTGTCCAAAAAATGAGGTGGGCTTCATAGATAATTGGCAAAGCTTCTGGGGAAAACCTGGTCTTGTTAGGAGAGACGGCATCCATCCCACTTTGGATGGAGCAGCTCTCATTTCTAGAAATCTGGCCAATTTTCTTAAATCCTCCAAACCGTGACTATCCAGGGTTGGGACCAGGAAGCAGAGTTGTAGTCTTACACACCTCTCTGCAGCTTCTCTCCCCCTGCCATCCCCTCATTACCCCATCCCCGTAGAGACGGTGCCTGCTCCCAGACTACCAATAACCAGCAAAAATCTATTTAAGCATAAAAATTCAAAAAGAAAAAATAATATAGCACCTTCAACTGCACCACAGACTAAAACAGTTAAATGTGGTCTATTAAACATTAGGTCTCTCTCTTCTAAGTCCCTGTTGGTAAATGATATAATAATTGATCAACATATTGATTTATTCTGCCTAACAGAAACCTGGTTACAGCAGGATGAATATGTTAGTTTAAATGAGTCAACACCCCCGAGTCACACTAACTGTCAGAATGCTCGTAGCACGGGCCGGGGCGGAGGATTAGCAGCAATCTTCCATTCCAGCTTATTAATTAATCAAAAACCCAGACAGAGCTTTAATTCATTTGAAAGCTTGTCTCTTAGTCTTGTCCATCCAAATTGGAAGTCCCAAAAACCAGTTTTATTTGTTATTATCTATCGTCCACCTGGTCGTTACTGTGAGTTTCTCTGTGAATTTTCAGACCTTTTGTCTGACTTAGTGCTTAGCTCAGATAAGATAATTATAGTGGGCGATTTTAACATCCACACAGATGCTGAGAATGACAGCCTCAACACTGCATTTAATCTATTATTAGACTCTATTGGCTTTGCTCAAAAAGTAAATGAGTCCACCCACCACTTTAATCATATCTTAGATCTTGTTCTGACTTATGGTATGGAAATAGAAGACTTAACAGTATTCCCTGAAAACTCCCTTCTGTCTGATCATTTCTTAATAACATTTACATTTACTCTGATGGACTACCCAGCAGTAGGGAATAAGTTTCATTACACTAGAAGTCTTTCAGAAAGCGCTGTAACTAGGTTTAAGGATATGATTCCTTCTTTATGTTCTCTAATGCCATATACCAACACAGTGCAGAGTAGCTACCTAAACTCTGTAAGGGAGATAGAGTATCTCGTCAATAGTTTTACATCCTCATTGAAGACAACTTTGGATGCTGTAGCTCCTCTGAAAAAGAGAGCTTTAAATCAGAAGTGTCTGACTCCGTGGTATAACTCACAAACTCGTAGCTTAAAGCAGATAACCCGTAAGTTGGAGAGGAAATGGCGTCTCACTAATTTAGAAGATCTTCACTTAGCCTGGAAAAAGAGTCTGTTGCTCTATAAAAAAGCCCTCCGTAAAGCTAGGACATCTTTCTACTCATCACTAATTGAAGAAAATAAGAACAACCCCAGGTTTAGCCAGGCTGACAAAGAGTCAGAGCTCTATTGAGCTGAGTATTCCATTAACTTTAACTAGTAATGACTTCATGACTTTCTTTGCTAACAAAATTTTAACTATTAGAGAAAAAATTACTCATAACCATCCCAAAGACGTATCGTTATCTTTGGCTGCTTTCAGTGATGCCGGTATTTGGTTAGACTCTTTCTCTCCGATTGTTCTGTCTGAGTTATTTTCATTAGTTACTTCATCCAAACCATCAACGTTTATTAGACCCCATTCCTACCAGGCTGCTCAAGGAAGCCCTACCATTATTTAATGCTTCGATCTTAAATATGATCAATCTATCTTTGTTAGTTGGCTATGTACCACAGGCTTTTAAGGTGGCAGTAATTAAACCATTACTTAAAAAGCCATCACTTGACCCAGCTATCTTAGCTAATTATAGGCCAATCTCCAACCTTCCTTTTCTCTCAAAAATTCTTGAAAGGGTAGTTGTAAAACAGCTAACTGATCATCTGCAGAGGAATGGTCTATTTGAAGAGTTTCAGTCAGGTTTTAGAATTCATCATAGTACAGAAACAGCATTAGTGAAGGTTACAAATGATCTTCTTATGGCCTCGGACAGTGGACTCATCTCTGTGCTTGTTCTGTTAGACCTCAGTGCAGCTTTTGATACTGTTGACCATAAAATTTTATTACAGAGATTAGAGCATGCCATAGGTATTAAAGGCACTGCGCTGCGGTGGTTTGAATCATATTTATCTAATAGATTACAATTTGTTCATGTAAATGGGGAATCTTCTTCACAGACTAAGGTTAATTATGGAGTTCCACAAGGTTCTGTGCTAGGACCAATTTTATTCACTTTATACATGCTTCCCTTAGGCAGTATTATTAGACGGTATTGCTTAAATTTTCATTGTTACGCAGATGATACCCAGCTTTATCTATCCATGAAGCCAGAGGACACACACCAATTAGCTAAACTGCAGGATTGTCTTACAGACATAAAGACATGGATGACCTCTAATTTCCTGCTTTTAAACTCAGATAAAACTGAAGTTATTGTACTTGGCCCCACAAATCTTAGAAACATGGTGTCTAACCAGATCCTTACTCTGGATGGCATTACCCTGACCTCTAGTAATACTGTGAGAAATCTTGGAGTCATTTTTGATCAGGATATGTCATTCAAAGCGCATATTAAACAAATATGTAGGACTGCTTTTTTGCATTTACGCAATATCTCTAAAATCATAAAGGTCTTGTCTCAGAGTGATGCTGAAAAACTAATTCATGCATTTATTTCCTCTAGGCTGGACTATTGTAATTCATTATTATCAGGTTGTCCTAAAAGTTCCCTAAAAAGCCTTCAGTTAATTCAAAATGCTGCAGCTAGAGTACTGACGGGGACTAGAAGGAGAGAGCATATCTCACCCATATTGGCCTCTCTTCATTGGCTTCCTGTTAATTCTAGAATAGAATTTAAAATTCTTCTTCTTACTTATAAGGTTTTGAATAATCAGGTCCCATCTTATCTTAGGGACCTCGTAGTACCATATCACCCCAGTAGAGCGCTTCGCTCTCAGACTGCAGGCTTACTTGTAGTTCCTAGGGTTTGTAAGAGTAGAATGGGAGGCAGAGCCTTCAGCTTTCAGGCTCCTCTCCTGTGGAACCAGCTCCCAATTCAGATCAGGGAGACAGACACCCTCTCTACTTTTAAGATTAGGCTTAAAACTTTCCTTTTTGCTAAAGCTTATAGTTAGGGCTGGATCAGGTGACCCTGAACCATCCCTTAGTTATGCTGCTATAGACGTAGACTGCTGGGGGGTTCCCATGATGCACTGTTTCTTTCTCTTTTTGCTCTGTATGCACCACTCTGCATTTAATCATTAGTGATCGATCTCTGCTCTCTTCCACAGCATGTCTTTTTCCTGGTTCTCTCCCTCAGCCCCAACCAGTCCCAGCAGAAGACTGCCCCTCCCTGAGCCTGGTTCTGCTGGAGGTTTCTTCCTGTTAAAAGGGAGTTTTTCCTTCCCACTGTAGCCAAGTGCTTGCTCACAGGGGGTCGTTTTGACCGTTGGGGTTTTACATAATTATTGTATGGCCTTGCCTTACAATATAAAGCGCCTTGGGGCAACTGTTTGTTGTGATTTGGCGCTATATAAAAAAATTGATTGATTGATTGATTGATTGATTGATTGATGGGTACATGCCTTGGAGGAGTACTTTGCGTGGGTTCGAAGGCCGGTGACCTTGACCTACTTTAAAAAAAATTACCAATAGTTGCATTTGTTTGAAGGCTAGCAACTTTTTATGGTCACTGTTGGCCACATCCTCTAAATGAATATAATATCAATGTACAATTTTTCCACTGTGTATCCCAGTTTACATCAAACACGAGGGTTCAACCAAATACCTACCCCACACATGTACATATTACCGCACTTTACATGGAAGATAGTACTGCACGGGGCATTTCGTGACGAATGTCTCTAGTTTTTTTTTTTTTTTTTTTTTTAATAAAAGGTAGTGAGTGTGTATTATTACTTTTTGGAGTAATGACCCCAACACTGGTAATACATAATATACAAGCAACAGAGGAGAAAGAAGAAGGAGAGAGACAGCAAGATCCTGACTGGCAGAAGCTTCCCTCAGCGACCATATCTGTCAAAAACAAAGCATGTCAAGACTGGGCCTGTTCTGTCCACCGTCCCATCCGGAAATCTATCAAAACACAATCTTCCTCGCCACACAAGGACTGCCACCATGATGCTAATAAGTAGTTACTTTTCAACTATACTATAATTATACTGTAACTTATTTTTATTTACATTATGATTACTTTTCCAGCAAATGTTTTAAACTGTACAATAATGCTGAATAATTTTAAAAATAAACACTTAAACCTGGCAGTGCATAGACCTCGCAACAATGACGACTGATATAAACTTTTTTAATTTCTTCAATATAACTTGAATTAAGACATGGGTTGAAGCAATAAATTTTCTTCTGACTGAAATTTTTTCCTGGCAAAAATCAATGCCAGCAACTCCCTAAAATGTTGCCGATTATGAGCATTTTTAGATGCCTACAGCAACTATCTCAACCACTGACAACATATTACAGCAAGAGTCCACAAAAAGTATTTTAAAGGCCTGACTAAAGTGTAATATGTGATCTTTAAAAATATATTTCCATGAAAAAAGACAAATGTGCAGTTAAGTGCATTTTATTTTTTCTTGTGTAAAAACAGCTTAAATGTGGTTTGACTGAAACAAATTGTCATTAAACTTAAATAAAACAAGGGTGAAGTGGAGGTTTAAGTCACTAGGTGTTCACAGGAAACAGCTATTTATTTCTATATTTATTTATTTATGTTCATTGTTAGTTGGATTTATCTTTTCTGTTTTGTTTTTTCAGGTTCTTTTTGTCTGTTTCTCTAAAATTGTATTGTAGCAATAATAGTTATTATTACTATTATTGTTGTTGCTATTATTATTAATATAAAAATAAAAAATATTACAATTTGTAATACATTTTACTCTTACGACAACAAACACTGAGCCATTAATTATTATACAGAAAACAAATGCACACAACGTGTTGAGATGCAAACAGCTTAATGCTAATTTTAACACTGAAAATGCCATAGACATGCTAACGCGTTAGCATCGGTCCCGTTTTTAAGTTATAAAATACATCTATCAACTATTTCAGAAGACCATAACAGGTCGGTTTAACATAAAAATGTAAAATATTACTCACAGATATATGCTCTTTAGGGTTTTAGCTGGGAAAAATTAAGATAAAGCGAAATAAAACAAAGAACCGAGGCAGAGCCAAAGCCACACCCCGCTCTACTTGGGGAAGGTCTGCCAATGTTCCGACGAAGACAGAGAGAAGGAGGACCGTGGCTTAGCGGAGAGGAGTGAAAATTCACACAGTCCCTTCCTCCGCAGTCCACGCTGACATTGCTGCTGCTTTGATTAGCGCAGAATGTGGTGTTGCTTTGACAGTGAGACTATCATATTTCGGCCCCAAAACACGTATGACACCATGTGCACGCGCGTATGTGTGGTTAAATTTTCCACATGACGGAAATCCGTCGTGGTGATGGAGAACTTTAACCCATGAATTAAGACTACATGGTAACTTGCAGAGGTCTGCTCCTCCCCCAGTGTCCCCCTCTTCCTGTCCCCGAGAAACAACATTTCAAACAGTCCTGTTGTTACAAAACTGACCAGTTTGTATAACATAAGAGTTAACAGATTTGTTACTAGAAAGGATTTTTAGTCATTCATTAATGTCAAAAAGTGACACAACATTTCAAACAGTCCTGTTGTTACAAAACTGACCAGTTTGTATGACATAAGAGTTAACAGATTTGTTACTAGAAAGGATTTTTAGTCATTCGTTAATGTCAAAAAGTGACTAAATCAAGAAACAAAGCCTATAAATTGGCAGTGCTGAGACAGAAGTTGCTTAACAGAGGATGTGGTGGTGCAAATTCAAAATAAAGACCAATTTGTTTCCATGTCTTTTGGTGACCCATGTTCAGAAATACGCCATTATTACACAACAAAGATTATCCTTTTAATTATATCCAAATATAATCCCCAGCATTTTAACTAGTGGCTGGCTCCTATGCTCATTTCAATGTAATCATTGCATGATTTTATCTACATAAACACCCAATAACAACATCTATCAACAGTCTGGTGCCTGAGTCACAAGGGTGAAAGTGATGACAAATGAAAAAAGCTGAAACCCAAAATTACTTCTAGAATGCAAAATTTTTGAATTCTAGAAGCTCCGAGATACAATCTGGGCCTAGTCCAGACAATAAATTGCAGTGAGTGCAGCATCCATTTTGGTGAGGAAAAAAACAAAACAAAACAATTTTCCTTCTTCAAAATCACTGCTCTAGTAGTATTCTCACAAGAATTCACAAATATATCTTTTCAACATAAAGTAACAGAAACTAATCATACCTGGAAAATAATGTACAATCAGTTTATTTCATCTGTACTACATAAATATACTTCAATCTACTTCTAAATTTTTCGACCTGTCGTCTACCGATACAATCGGTTTGGTGACCTCTGGTCTCGTCTTTACATCTTTGAAAAGCGGCTGGACACCATACGATGCCGTCCAGGATTTGCTAGAACCAGGCAGCGTGTTGTTCATCCATCTGGTCTTTATAACCAGTGTCTATACAGTTGAAAAGTTACTTTATTAGTTAAGGTGCGTTTACACATAACCAAGATGCGTTACGAATGTCATTTTTCTGTCATTCGTGACACATTCCTGACATTCTTAATGTGACTTAACGCATCTGAATAGGTTTCTTAATAGTGCGTGTTGGTGATATTCTTGATATTCGTGGAGCATGTTTTTGCCTGTCAAAAAATCTTCCACGAATGTCACACACCACCCTCATTTCGTCTCACGTCGTGGAGGTCGCAACTGAGCGTATTGATCCGTCTTGATAATTATTGATCCTTAATAGAATGTGACAACGTTCGTAGTGGTTCCTGTGATGGTTCTTGGAGCCTGAACTGTCACGCTTTATTAAGAAGTGACACGGAAACTGTCAAGTTTTGACACAACTTGTAACGCGGCGTCACGACGAATCAGTTTTCTGTCACGTGCGCATAATTAAACTCGGCTCCAAATGTCGTTCCACAGTTCCTGCTGAAGCTCCTCGGGATGCTCCTGCAGGTGTTCCACCTGCTGTTGTAACCGATGAGCGGGCGAACGAGTATGAACCAGAGGAGACTCACGTGCAGCCAGACATCTCTGCACCTCCTCCAGTCCGGTGGAGGAAGAAGTGCGGGCACAATTAAACCCTGCTGCACCGCATTCAGTTTGATTGCTGACACCAAGTCGGCTAGAAGTCTAATTTCAGTGCTCTTCAGCGCGCTCCTGCAGGTGTTCCACCTGCTGCATGTGCCTGATGTCTGGGAAAATGCGCGAGACGAGAGCCACATGAAGCCACACATCTGGCTCTGTCCTCCTCCTCGAAGCCACACATCTGGCTCTGTCCTCCTCCTCCTCTCTGCGCCACTCCATGGCACAGAGCCCAACAACGCATGCAGTCACAAAGTTCTTCTGAAAAACTGGAGCGATCTGAATTCGGTTGGATGAATATGGGTGTGTGTGTGGAGACAATTCACCTCGTTCACAACGTGACAGAACACTATTCTTGACCATGCGTAATGGTTCCTGATAATTCTCCAGCAACACATGCCATTAATCGCAACGTGTGGTAACAGGTTGCAGCAGTTCCTGAGGACACCTGACGCCCCAAATCATCACATTCGTGATCAGCAGCCAAGAATGTGTACTTCGTGGCATTCATGACTTGTCGTCATTATGTGTAAACACAGCATTACATTATACAGTTACTTATATATACAGTTAATCAACAGTTACTTTGTCGAGTACTCAATCTTAAAAATAACCAAGTTAGATTACTAATTACTTTATTACTTTAGTTAAATTCAGCAGCTGCCAACAAATTGTCCACAGCTGCTAATGAAGTAACTGTATAAAGTAACTTCTCAAAGTTACTGTGGCAACACTGTTTATAACTTTACAATGTTTACTGCTGGTGACATGACCTTCCAATGTTTTCACGCCACGTAAAGTGTAACTAACGGAATCCTGACAGAAAATGCACAGCACTTTTCCAGGCATGTTGATCTTGTGAAAGCATTCAGAGTTCGCAATCGACAGTCTCCTCACTTCCCGCTAGCTTGCTTTGCACAACACGATCAAGCCAAGCCCACCTGAAATGATTCTTCACCGTAGATTTGATTTCTCTAAGTCGCGAGTCGTCTTTACGGTCCATAGTCCTGTTAGCCATTTTTCCATATTGCTATTTGGTGCAAAAAACAACAGATGGCTGGTCGCTAACAGCCTGCGGTGCAAAGGTGCTTGCAACAACACCGTTAATATGTAGTACAAAAACCAAGCGCAAGACGGACCCCGATTTTGCGACATCAGAGCCTGGTAATGACTCGAAAGTAATGCAGATTTTTCTCAACAGATTTGCACTGGTCTCAAAAATTACCCAGGTGACCGGCAAAAAGGGGAAATTTTTCATCGCTGTAGTCAGCGCCGTGTGTCCCTCTGACCTGTCCAGCTGGTGCTGCTGAGCAGCAGCACTGGCCGTCCCTCCCTGAGGGTCACCAGGTCACCGGTGAGGTCGTAGCTTGAGAAGATGGTGTTCTCCACCTCGCCCTCCTGACCCTCAGGCCTAGAAAACACAGCAGGGGGTTGTGGGTTTTAATGACCATCAGTTTGCATGGTGGGAACAACACAGAGGATTTGTGCATTGAAGCAGACGGTGTTGGTCCGCTCACCCACTGTACTGAAACTGAGGATAAGCCTCTGCCAGTCTCAGGAAGAGCTGATGCTGCTGCTTCAGCGGGGTCTCTCTGAATATGGAAGCTGGTCGGTCGTACAAAGTGGTCGCCCTGCAGAGATCAAACACTGTGACCATACAGTTCAGGTGCACGAGCCTCAAGTTTAATGTACATCAGTGTGAAGATTTTAAATGACACCTCAAAACCTGCACAAATTTTTAATTAACATAACTTGGTGTATTTACAGACTGTCATGAGTTCAGTGAGCCAGAAAAACAAATCTCAACATCTTAATAAATACTGTATTAAATAAAAAGTAACTACAAGCCAATTCACGTTCATGTAAACACCCCTTAGTCTTTTAGTGCCACTGTCAAAACAAACTATATTTTTGTTACACAACTCACCAAAAACTGTTAATCAATAATCCGTTCTAAACATCACATTTAAATGGAGATAGTTTTTTTTTTTATTATTTATAGTTTGAAAACCAACAGTGTCAAACTTGAATACTGGGAGTTAATGACAATGTCATAACTGTATTAATCATAAAAAACAACTGAAAGATATTAGTGCACTTGGCCTCGAGGGTTTGAGCACAAATTAATTCACATGCACAGACTATGACGTGTGCTGCTATCTTTAGCAAACAGTCACTCGAATTTTCAGTTTTAAACCTTCTCATTGCAGAGCTGAAATTTCTAGCAAGTCACAAATTTGATTCAATCCAAATGTTGACTGAAATGAACCACAAAGTTTTTAACTGACGGGAATCACACTCTACTTTGTTCAGGTGCAGATTCAGGTGCATTTTTTGAAGAACGCATAAATGAAATGGGATTTGATGGAAATATGAGAAAAAGGTCAGATTTTATTTATGGTGCACTGAGGAGCTGACGGCAGCTGGACTTAACGAGACACCTGTACAGTACTTTCTCTACAGAAAGAACACCAAGTAATGCTGAGCCGTCAATGTCTGAGATTCTGCAGTTTTACTGCAAGCTAACAGATTGTCTGTGAGCGGACGTATTCGTCAACGATGTCATGAGTAGGAATGAGGACCCGCAGCCTCTCAGTTCTTTCTGGAACCAGTCAGACGGTTGGTTTAAGGTCTACAAGTTGCCATTACAGGTTAAGACACTAACAAAGACACTTGAGGAGAGCCAAACTGATCATACTTGATGCCCCAGTTTTTCTGCAAGTCCTCCTTCATCGCATTGGTGACACACAAGTTGTTTGCAGCCAGTCGGCCAAAGATGTGCTCGTACCTGGAAGAAAAACAAACTACCGGTAATTTAGTGACCGGGGTCAATGCAAGGCCCTGAACAAACCACGAGCCAACATGAGAATCAGATATTTTTCCTTCATTCCCTGGACGCCATCTGCTTAAGACAACTCTGTTAAAATGTTGGTGTATCTTACAAGCTTTTAAACTTTACTATCGGAATTAAGATCTGTATGGAGGAGTGGGCCAAAATCCCTGCTGCAGTGTGCAAACCTGGTCAAGATCTACAGGAAACGTCTGACCTCTGTAATTCAATCAATCAATTTTTTTTTTATATAGCGCCAAATCACAACAAACAGTTGCCCCAAGGCGCTTTATATTGTAAGGCAAGGCCATACAATAATTATGTAAAACCCCAACGGTCAAAACGACCCCCTGTGAGCAAGCACTTGGCTACAGTGGGAAGGAAAAACTCCCTTTTAACAGGAAGAAACCTCCAGCAGAACCAGGCTCAGGGAGGGGCAGTCTTCTGCTGGGACTGGTTGGGGCTGAGGGAGAGAACCAGGAAAAAGACATGCTGTGGAGGGGAGCAGAGATCGATCACTAATGATTAAATGCAGAGTGGTGCATACAGAGCAAAAAGAGAAAGAAACAGTGCATCATGGGAACCCCCCAGCAGTCTACGTCTATAGCAGCATAACTAAGGGATGGTTCAGGGTCACCTGATCCAGCCCTAACTATAAGCTTTAGCAAAAAGGAAAGTTTTAAGCCTAATCTTAAAAGTAGAGAGGGTGTCTGTCTCCCTGATCTGAATTGGGAGCTGGTTCCACAGGAGAGGAGCCTGAAAGCTGAAGTGTCTCCCTGATCTGAATTGGGAGCTGGTTCCACAGGAGAGGAGCCTGAAAGCTGAAGGCTCTGCCTCCCATTCTACTCTTACAAACCCTAGGAACTACAAGTAAGCCTGCAGTCTGAGAGCGAAGCGCTCTATTGGGGTGATATGGTACTACGAGGTCCCTAAGATAAGATGGGACCTGATTATTCAAAACCTTATAAGTAAGAAGAAGAATTTTTTAAGTTCTATTCTAGAATTAACAGGAAGCCAATGAAGAGAGGCCAATATGGGTGAGATATGCTCTCTCCTTCTAGTCCCCGTCAGTACTCTAGCTGCAGCATTTTGAATTAACTGAAGGCTTTTTAGGGAACTTTTAGGACAACCTGATAATAATGAATTACAATAGTCCAGCCTAGAGGAAATAAATGCATGAATTAGTTTTTCAGCATCACTCTGAGACAAGACCTTTCTGATTTTAGAGATATTGCGTAAATGCAAAAAAGCAGTCCTACATATTTGTTTAATATGCGCTTTGAATGACATATCCTGATCAAAAATGACTCCAAGATTTCTCACAGTATTACTAGAGGTCAGGGTAATGCCATCCACAGTAAGGATCTGGTTAGACACCATGTTTCTAAGATTTGTGGGGCCAAGTACAATAACTTCAGTTTTATCTGAGTTTAAAAGCAGGAAATTAGAGGTCATCCATGTCTTTATGTCTGTAAGACAATCCTGCAGTTTAGCTAATTGGTGTGTGTCCTCTGGCTTCATGGATAGATAAAGCTGGGTATCATCTGCGTAACAATGAAAATTTAAGCAATACCGTCTAATAATACTGCCTAAGGGAAGCATGTATAAAGTGAATAAAATTGGTCCTAGCACAGAACCTTGTGGAACTCCATAATTAACTTTAGTCTGTGAAGATGATTCCCCATTTACATGAACAAATTGTAATCTATTAGACAAATATGATTCAAACCACCGCAGCGCAGTGCCTTTAATACCTATGGCATGCTCTAATCTGTAATAAAATTTTATGGTCAACAGTATCAAAAGCAGTACTGAGGTCTAACAGAACAAGCAGAGAGATGAGTCCACTGTCCGAGGCCATAAGATCATTTGTAACCTTCACTAATGCTGTTTCTGTACTATGATGAATTCTAAAACCTGACTGAAACTCTTGAAATAGACCATTCCACTGCAGATGATCAGTTAGCTGTTTTACAACTACCCTTTCAAGAATTTTTGAGAGAAAAGGAAGGTTGGAGATTGGCCTATAATTAGCTAAGATAGCTGGGTCAAGTGATGGCTTTTTAAGTAAAGTAAACAAAGGTTTTACTGTTGGATCAAATACTTAATTCATGCAATAAAATGCAAATCAATTATTTAAAAATCATATAATGTGATTTATTTTTTTTTTCAGAATTTTTTTTAGATTCCATTTCTCACACTTAACGTACCTACGATAAAAATTACAGACCTCTCCTTTCTTTGTATTTGGGAAAACTTGCAAAATCAGCAGTGGCTCCTTAAGCGCCTTGGGGCGACTGTTGTGATTTGGTGCTATATAAATAAAATTGATTTGATTTGGCTCAAATACTTATTTGTCTCACTGTATATAGACGGGTGTGTCTTTCCAAATCATGTCCAAGCAACTGAATTTACCCCAGCTGGACTCCAGTTAAACTGTAGAAACATCTCAAGGATGATCAGTGGAAACAGGAGGCACCTGAGCTCAATTTTGAGGTTCATGGCAAAGACTGAATACTTATGTACATGTGATTTCTTAGTTCTTTATTTTTAATAAATTAGCAAAAATCTCAAAACAAAACAAAACAAAAACCTCTTTTCACATTGTCATCATGGGGAATTGTACATAGACTTGTTAGGGGAAGGTTTTAGGTTTTGAAGGTTTTAGTGTGGACAGAGATTTTATTACAGAGATTAGAGCATGCCATAGGTATTAAAGGCACTGCGCTGCGGTGGTTTGAATCATATTTGTCTAATAGATTACAATTTGTTCATGTAAATGGGGAATCTTCTTCACAGACTAAAGTTAATTATGGAGTTCCACAAGGTTCTGTGCTAGGACCAATTTTATTCACTTTATACATGCTTCCCTTAGGCAGTATTATTAGACGGTATTGCTTAAATTTTCATTGTTACGCAGATGATACCCAGCTTTATCTATCCATGAAGCCAGAGGACACACACCAATTAGCTAAACTGCAGGATTGTCTTACAGACATAAAGACATGGATGACCTCTAATTTCCTGCTTTTAAACTCAGATAAAACTGAAGTTATTGTACTTGGCCCCACAAATCTTAGAAACATGGTGTCTAACCAGATCCTTACTCTGGATGGCATTACCCTGACCTCTAGTAATACTGTGAGAAATCTTGGAGTTATTTTTGATCAGGATATGTCATTCAATGCACATATTAAACAAATATGTAGGACTGCTTTTTTGCATTTACGCAATATCTCTAAAATCAGAAAGGTCTTGTCTCAGAGTGATGCTGAAAAACTAATTCATGCATTTATTTCCTCTAGGCTGGACTATTGTAATTCATTATTATCAGGTTGTCCTAAAAGTTCCCTAAAAAGCCTTCAGTTAATTCAAAATGCTGCAGCTAGAGTACTGACGGGGACTAGAAGGAGAGAGCATATCTCACCCATATTGGCCTCTCTTCATTGGCTTCCTGTTAATTCTAGAATAGAATTTAAAATTCTTCTTCTTACTTATAAGGTTTTGAATAATCAGGTCCCATCTTATCTTAGGGACCTCGTAGTACCATATCACCCCAATAGAGCGCTTTGCTCTCAGACTGCAGGCTTACTTGTAGTTCCTAGGGTTTGTAAGAGTAGAATGGGAGGCAGAGCCTTCAGCTTTCAGGCTCCTCTCCTGTGGAACCAGCTCCCAATTCAGATCAGGGAGACAGACACCCTCTCTACTTTTAAGATTAGGCTTAAAACTTTCCTTTTTGCTAAAGCTTATAGTTAGGGCTGGATCAGGTGACCCTGAACCATCCCTTAGTTATGCTGCTATAGACGTAGACTGCTGGGGGTTCCCATGATGCACTGTTTCTTTCTCTTTTTGCTCTGTATGCACCACTCTGCATTTAATCATTAGTGATCGATCTCTGCTCCCCTCCACAGCATGTCTTTTTCCTGGTTCTCTCCCTCAGCCCCAACCAGTCCCAGCAGAAGACTGCCCCTCCCTGAGCCTGGTTCTGCTGGAGGTTTCTTCCTGTTAAAAGGGAGTTTTTCCTTCCCACTGTAGCCAAGTGCTTGCTCACAGGGGGTCGTTTTGACCATTGGGGTTTTACATAATTATTGTATGGCCTTGCCTTACAATATAAAGCGCCTTGGGGCAACTGTTTGTTGTGATTTGGCGCTATATAAAAAAATTGATTGATTGATTGACATGCTGTGTCCAGTGCATTATGGGTAATCTCAGTACATTCACGACAGAAGAAATGCATTTGAGACGCACTGATCAGCTAGGGCCCTGTGGGGCACCAGAATTAAATTTTTATCTAATGATACTTTTTCAGCATCTCCTGGAAGAACAAATCTCAAAATTAGTGGATATTTAAATGATCCTATATTCAACCTTTTATTTGAACTGTCAATGATAATGTTGAAATAACAGAATATGACAAAGTAGGACCTGAAATGATTTTCCTTTTAATTGTAAACCAAATTATGCATTAAACTACATTAAATTTATGAAGACTGAAAAGACTGTTACAGCATTTCAAAAACCACAGCTTATATTATTCTGTAAATTCATGCAGCCTAAATCCATTCAAAGTCATGTCTTTTTTACAATGAAAGAAAGTCTAGATTAGCAAAAGAAAAGTCACATAATCTTGTCTAAAATCCTGTTTGAACAGCAGAATATTTATTTTCCAGGGAGAGAAAAATTCTTACAGTGTTTCCTGAGAGGCACAGTTCACTTTTCCTGTTTCTTTTCTTTCAGGTGTGTTGATGAAGCCAGTGAAGATTCCACCGATTCTTGTCCTTATACGACTTTTTCGCCATCTTCTCTCTGTGCGACGTTGCTCCGTGACACAGACATGCTGCACAAATCTTCTTTTAAAAACTTGAAAGCTCTAAAAGTTTGGGATGTCCACATGCTAAGTTTAGCTTAAGCGTCACACAGGAGCCACACAGCGTCACCGTAGCAACCAACCAGTCCTGCTTTACGACAACTGTCATAACAGCTACACTTTGAGTGGCATTTTTCCTCCGTGAAACTCCGCGGATCCGAGGAAACTGATTTGTATCTGTAACACACAGATCAGTGTCCGTGGACTTATAAAACTTACACGATGGTGTAAGAAAAGAGAACGCGTTGCGATAAGCATTTTAAAAACTCAGTGATGTTCATGATTAAAGAGTACATCACTAACACCCCCCCATGATGAAATCCTCCCGTGGATCCACGGAGTTTTCACAGCCCTGTGTTAAGGAATAATGGCTTGTTTTGTGTGTGTGTAGAGTTGAGTGTAGCTCCTCTCAACTGCTTCACTGCTGCAAAATATGTAATAAACAGAAGCTTCCAGCAGAGGGCAGGGTGCACAAAGACAGAAGTACTGACTCAGTGTTTGGGTCTGTGGTCACCTTTGATGCTACCAGAAGCGATTGTAGCGTTAAAACTCACAATCAAGTGGACTGGAGACAATACTGAAAGTTATCAGTTAGCTGTAGCTTCCGATAAATTTTTGGGTGGTTTATCGGTTTAGCTTTATAAAAGAAAGCTTTTCAGTTAGCTGATTAGCTGTTATCGAAGCTAAATTTTTGGTTAGCTGTGCCCACCACTGACATCCACAAAAGAGTGACACTCTACTCTCAATAAGTAAAGGCTAAAGGTGCATAAAAACTCACCTGAAATTTGAATTTAATACTTAACAGTGAAAGCACAGCAGGCACAAAACATTACATTTTTAAATATGTTGAAGTTAAGGCGGCGGGGGCTTGGCGGCAGTACTGACCACTTTGCCAGCTGTACGATAGGGTGTCGCGGCCCGTGGGACAGGGACATGATGGTGTAACCATAGTTGTGCCAGTCGATGATGAACCTGCTTCCACGCAGGACGCACATGAGCCAGGCCACTGCGATGCCGGGCAAGCCAGGAGGATTCTGGGATATAAACATAAAGACTCTGAAGAACACAAAAACACAGCTGAAGGAAACTGTAACAAGTGGGTTGTGATTGTCATCTAATTAATCAGTACATCCAAACACATTTATCATCCTTCATTTTGCAGTATTGGAGTTTAAGACTGACTCGACAGAACAACACAAACAAACAACAAAAACTCCAGAAAGAAAGGACCACATGGGAAGCGATCCCATGACTTGCTGCGAGTCAAAAGTGCTAACCACTAATCCACCACGCTGAGTGTGATACAGCATTATTGCTGGTAATAAAAATGAAACCTGGCCAAAGATTTAAGCATCATTTGGTGTCAAAGGCGACACAGAAATCCCATTTTGGAAACATCCGAAAACAAAGTTTACTTGAACTCAGGAAAACACTATGTATGCACACAGTAACATATTTAAACTTTGTTGTCTTCACAATGAACACAAAAACTTGTTAATAAGTTGGTTTTGTTTTTAAACTACCGTAACAATCTAAAAAGTTTTTTTTTCCAGTACCTATATAAAATATACTACAAAATTGTAATACCTACTGTATGCCTTACTGTTACATTACTGTATTTTTGTTTTGCATGAGATTACACAACTTTGTGTCATTGATGTTGTTTGTATTGTTTGAACCTTTAGAAAAAATTATTTTTTTGTAATTTTATTATGTCCGCCAAGGATGTAATAAAATCACTGCTGTTCATTTATTTGTCTATCTTTTAGCAGGATTTTGACAAAATTTTTACCACAGATATATATTAGGCCATGGAAGACTACACTAAATTTTGGAGGTGATCCGGATCCAAATCCAGATTCTGGATCAAGTTTTACTTTATACAGACTTTGAAGGATTACATCAAAACTACTACACCGATTCTCACCAAATATGTACCACAGATACATATTTAGGCATGGAAGACTCCGAATCCACATTGGCAGATGTCAGAAATCTCAGATTGGTCTTGTTATTGAGTATTTTCCTGGGTATCATTGTCAAGTTTGAAATTCTAGTATCGTGACAACCCTAAAACAGAGATCACAGAGAATACAACTAACAATTATTTTTATGACTGATTAATCTGTGGATTGTTTTATAAGCAAATCATTAATAATTTCCTCTTTAAAATATTAAATATTCAGTGGGATCAGCATAAAGCCCTGGTCCCACTGAATAAAGAAGTATGAATCATGAGCCACGTAGCATGTTTTTTGGTATGAGTCCAGTTATTCAACAATCGTGGGAGAATAGTGGCTCTTAAGCCACGTTCACACCGGGCGCGAGTCGCGCGACGCGAGCCACAGGTTGCCATGTAATCCCTATGGAAGGACGTGTTGTGGCGCCAAGCCACGCAGCGCGATGCGATGGACGCGAATGAAGCGACGCAAGTGAAGCGATTTTGAGTGATTGGCACGTTTGTGGCGCGATATTGCATCACGTTACGTCGCCCTCCTCCCCAAGTTGAAAAATCGTCTTGTCGCGCCGCGATGACCAATCAGGGACTGGATATGTAGTGACGTGGAGATGTCTGGAGTGTGACTGAGTTGGATATGAACATGTCCCGTCTCTGGTAGCCAGGAGCAGGACTTATGTCCCTTTTGTCTTTTATTTCACAATTATGACAGAGTTTGGCGGAAGAGCGACAAGCAGCCCCACAGCAGGGGCAGCGGAGTTTTTTTTACTTACGTGCGCGCGCGAGCGAATCGTCCGTGAAGATTATTTTATTTATTAATTACACAGATGTGTAATAAAACAAATGGTGACTTTTTTCTAAACACAATTATGACAGAGTTTTTGGGGGAAGAACGAGGAGCAGCCCCACAGCAGGGGCAGCGGAGTTTTGTTTTTTTTATTGTTTACATGTGCGCACCTGAACGGGACAGGAGGTCCTCAAACTGGGTCCTGCAGAGGCGGAAGGACCAGTCATCCAGACTCCTGCAGCAAATAATGATACTCCCCGAATTGGGAACGTCTCATGACGTTTGTCAGCTTTCCACAACAACTCGCTCTGTGTGATCAAGGTCCATCATGGTAACTTGACTGACAAATGAAGTTGGCGAGCAGAATGAAAGCTCCTCCTATTTGATGACGCACTGGGGCGAATTTTCACAGCGAAAGCAGAGCGACACACCGGGCGATGGTGGTGTCTGGTTGCGCCCGGTGTGAACGCGGCAACAGAGGCAGAATATTCAGCTAACCTCATCTCTGAGCATGGCGCTAATTTCAAGAAGTTCAAAATTTAGTGACAACAGCGTGAGGCAATTTGTGTACAAGTTACTATGAGGACTAACAAAGATGTTAGAGGCATGTTTGTAGTGAGGACGAGGCTATTAAAAGCCCATTATCCAAGCACCTGGTGGCTACAAAGACAGAACAGGCTATTTTGGCTCTGCCCTCTCACACACTTCATCGAGACCTGCTTTGTGCGCTGGACGCTGTATATTAAATAATTATTTTGTAACGGATTAATCATTTTCTGTCAGATGTTGAATACACTTCTAATCGTTTCTGGAATCACAGAGGACTGTTCCACTGGGACCCTTTTTTTTCATCTCTCTCCTGCTTCATGAGGTGGAGAAGGTATTGGAACAGCCTAAAAGGCAATTATTTCTAATGTTTATATTATCAAGGCAGTGATGCCAGTAACGCGTTACTCTAATCTGACCACTTTTTTTATGGCAGTGGTAGGTCCATGACCTATACGGGATCTAGGCACTCCCGCCATCACGAGCCTCCCAGCTGACTGGGTTATAGCAGTGGGTAGATGGGACTCATTAGCCCTGTTAAGGCGGTCCACCTAAGGGAAGGAAAACCCTGATGTTAAACCCCCAGCCTGGGTTACTGCCCCCGTGCCTCCGAGGAAGGTTCTTTAGCCAGAGGCTAGGAGAAGGTCACTCTGATGTAAAACCTACAGCCTGGTGGTCGCCACAGCCATCTCAGCTTGTCTGTGCCACTGTGGAGTGCCACCTTGCCTAAAGAGTGGAATTGGTGTGCGCGAGCTGATCCCCATTTTAAGCAACGAGCGCAGGTGGGAAGGAAAGCCCTGCAGCGATGGGAAGAGGCGAAAACAGCAGGTGCATGATGGCACTGGGAGCTGCAGTCTTGATCCTGCATGCAGGCGGCTCAGGAGCTATGGTTGTTTGATTGCTGACCCGAGACAACAGCATCATCCGGCAGGGCCCTGGGTGACCAAGCAGCCCTGTTTAGGGATAGCCCTGCTTGCTCCACATGGAGACAGACCTAGAAAAGGTGGTCTAAACATGGCTTGTCTCACTAGACCTGGTTGGCTCACCGCTGCCAACGGGCATCACTACACGCGGTGCAAAAAGAAAAACAAAGAACCTGAAAATTGCATGCTGGAATGTACGCACAATGATGGACTCAGACAATAGTGATCGTCCTCGAAGACACTCAGCCTTAGTCGCCAAAGAGCTAGCAAGGCTTGACATAGACATTGCTGCACTCAGTGAGGTGCGCTTTGCAGACCAAGGGTCACTCACCGAGGAAGGTACAGGCTACACACTGTTCTGGTCAGGGAAGGCTAAAGAAGATCATCGACTCTCAGGGGTCGGGTTCATGATTAAGAGCGCCATAGCACATAGGTTACACAGTTTGCCAGTTGGACATTCTGACCGACTCACGTCACTCCGGCTCCCCATCAACAACAAGGATTTTGCCACTATTGTTAGTGTGTATGCCCCAACCATGCAGGCCGACATCGGAGTTAAGGAGGCTTTCTATAGCGATCTGCACAACCTTCTACAGTGCGTCGACACCCAGGACAAGCTCCTCATCATGGGAGATTTCAACGCCAGAGTGGGCCGCGACTCTGATGTATGGAAGGACGTGCTAGGGAAACATGGCATAGGCAACTGTAACGACAATGGCCGCCTGCTGCTGGAGTTCTGCTCTGCACATGACTTGATGATCACCAACAGCCTGTTCCAACAGAAACAGAGATTCAAAGCAACCTGGAGACACCCACGCTCCAAACACTGGCAGCTTCTGGACTACGTTCTGACGCGACAGCGTGATAGAAGAGACGTACTACATACCAGGGTGATGCCTAGCGTGGATTGCTATATGGATCATCGCTTGGTCCGTTCCAAGATTGCTTTCACTTTCAAGCCCCCTCCTAAGAAGAAAGGCCCACAGTTTAAGAAGCTACAAGTCCACAAGCTGCAAGACATAGACACAAAAATGGAGTTCCAGGCCAAACTAAAGGAGAGACTGGGTGGAGAAGAAGGCCTGCCTGACAACCCTGAACAACAGTGGATGAGATTAAAGACCATCCTTCAGGAGACGGCAGCAGAAGTAGTGGGCTTCTCAGCCAGGAAAAATAAAGACTGCTTTGATGAGTCTGATGCACAGATCCAGGAACTACTAGAAAAGAAACGTGCATGCCACAAGACTTTTTTAGCTAAACCTGATGACCACTCTGCCAAGACAGCTTACAGAAATGCCTGCTCCACACTGCAAAGCAAGCGCCGCATACTGCAGAACGACTGGTGGCTAGCTTTTGCGGAGAAGACACAACAACATGCCGATGCCGGAGACATGCGCTCCTTTTATGAAGACCTTAAGACCATCCATGGGCCAGTACATCAAGTGCAAGCACCCCTGCACTCCTCAGACGGCTCCACCCTTCTGACGGACAAGGAAACCATTATGCACACTTTGAAAACCTCTTCAGTGACAAGCGCACTGTGCAAGAGTCATCAATTGAGAAGATTCCCCAGGTGGAGGTGAAATGGGAACTTGATGACCCCCCAACACTTCAAGAGATCCGAAAGGCCACCATGCAGCTGAATCCAGGGAAGTCTCCTGGCATAGATGGCATCTCAGCAGAGGTGTACTAAAATGGAGGTGAGGCAGTCCTCGACAAGCTTCAGATTCTCTTCTCCAGTTGCTGGGAAAAGGAAATGGTTCCACATGACCTTCGGGATGCGGTCATTGTCTCCCTGTACAAGAACAAGGGCGACAAGTCCGACTGTTATAATTACGGGGCATCACTCTCCTCTCAATAGCAGGTAAGATTTTGGCTCGAGTGCTGCTCAACAGGCTTACCCCTACCATAGCGCATGAAAATACTCCCGAGAGTCAGTGCGGATTTCGGGCCAACAGGGGAACCACCGACATGATCTTCGTCCTGAGACAGATCCAGGAGAAGTGCAGAGAACAGAACATGGCCCTTTATGCAGCCTTCATAGACCTAACCAAGGCTTTTGACACGGTCAGTCGTGAGGGTTTGTGGAAGATTCTTGCACGCCTTGGCTGCCCTCCAAAGCTCCTCACCATCATCCGCCAGCTGCATGAAGGCCAGATGGGACAAGTGAAGTACAACGGGACTCTGTCCGGCAGCTTCCCCATCTCAAATGGCATCAAACAAGGTTGCATCCTCACACCCACTCTGTTCTCCATCTTCTTTAGCATGATGCTTCGTGAGGCCAAAAAAGACTTGACAGACGGCATCTATATCCGCTTCAGAACCGACGGAAGTCTGTTTAACTTGCGGCGCCTTCTGTCCCACACTAAGATCACAGAACAGCTAATCATGGAGCTGCTCTTCGCAGATGACTGCGCCCTCGTCGCCCATACGGAGCAAGCCTTGCAGCACATTGTCAACTGTTTTGCTGAAGCAGCAAGAGCCTTCGGCCTCACCATCAGCCTGAGAAAGAGAAGTGCTATATCAACCGGTCCCCCATACAGCATATACCCCACCCCAATCAACATCGAGGGTACCAGCCTGAATGCAGTAGAGCACTTCACGTATCTCGGTAGTGTTATCACAAACGACGCATCTGTTGCCAAGGACCTAGACAGTCGCCTTGCCAAAGCCAGCAGTTCTTTTGGTCGACTCTCAAAGAAAGTCTGGCAGAATCATGCACTGCGCCTTTCCACAAAAGTGCAGGTCTACAGAGCCATTGTGGTCCCTACCCTCCTGTATGGAGCTGAAACCTGGGTTCTGTATCGCCAGCAGCTCAGATTACTGGAACGCTTTCATCAGCGTTGTGTCCGAAACATCTTCGGGATCAAGTGGCAGGACTACGTCTCAAATGAGGACATCCTTACCACAGCCAAATTGCCCAGCATGGAGCCTATTATACTCAAACAACAGCTTCGTTGGGCAGTCCACGTAGCCAGGATGGATGATACATGCATGCCGAAATTAATTCTCTTTGGCGAGCTCAAGGAAGGGAGACGAAACCAAGGGGCCCCCAAAAAGCACTATAAGGACCAGCTGAAGAAACAGCTCTCCCTTGCAGGCATTCAGCATCAGTCATGGCAGCATCTAGCTACAGATAGACTCAGCTGGCGTTCCAGCATCAAATCCGCCAGCCTGAAGTTTGAGGCAGAAAGAAGTGAGGCCTCACGCCAGAGGCGTCAAAGACAGAAAGAGCGGGCAGCAGCACAAGCCCAGCCTACTCAAGTGTTCATTTGCCCCAAGTGTTACAGGTCTTGTGCATCCCGCATCAGACTTTTCAGCCACCAGAGGGCTTGTAGAAAATAAAAGGCCTTCCTACTATCCTCGCAAGCGAGGAAACTGACAACAATCTAACACGTTAATCTTTCCAAATCAGTAATCAGATTAAAGTTGCTTCTCCAAGTCATTGTGCGTTACTATTATTTTTGCATTGTGGGTCGATAGCAGTATTAAACTTGGTCCGTGGGCAGGCGGTCGGGGCTCGACTGAACTGCCCACTTTAAGCGAGCTGTGAGCTTTTCATCCGCGTTTTTTTGCAGCAGCTACAACTTGTCCAGACCTCTTAAAGCGCAGTGACAACAGCACACCTGCACTGAGCTTTACAAAGACATTTTTTATGCTTTTTTTCTCCGTTATTTAGAATTCTGAGCTGAGCCACTCCATGTCTGCTGCTAAAAACAGCTGATCCTCCATGACGCATCAACAACTAACTATTTTCTACTCAAATGCACCTAAACTCTTTCTGAGGACCACATTATGTGAAAATGCAATAAAATGTTCTTACCTGTAAATCTGGTCATGTTTTCTGCATAAATAAATGTTATCCATTCTTTGTGTTCAAACGCCAAAGCAGGGGCGAATCCAGCTGGAATGGGGGCATGGGGCAGGGATGTGCCCCCCCCACAACACCCCTAGATGAAGCTGTTTTTTTACTACAACTACTAATACTATTCATAATTATAATTTCAACACATAAAATGTTTAGAGAGAATTTAAAAGTTAGAAAAAAATTTAATAGTTACATTTATAAACAATGTAGGTTAGAAATTGCAAGTGTTACTGTTACAGTGCTGTCAACAGTGCTGTTAAATATGTGGTCAACAAAAAGGTCTTTATTTTACTTTTTATAAAACAAGTATTTATTTTCATTGAAGTCAAGAAAGGGTAACTATAAAGTGAGTTTTGGCAAAATAAGTATCAATGTCATGTTGAGGTGGCAGAGGGTTGTTATCGGCAGCTGGGGAAAGTAACTAAAAAGTAACTAGTAATCTAACTTAGTTACTTTTCCAATTTATTAATCAGTAAAGTAACAAAGTTACTTTTTCAAGGAGTAAATAGTAATTGGATTACTTTTTCAACTTTTTGGGCGACCTGGAGACTCGGCTCCACACCTTGGAAAATCCTACAGCTACCCAGGGCCCTGTAGTTGGTGCGGACCAAGGTAGCTTAGCCGCCGTTAGCTGTCCCCCAGCAGATCCCGAGCAGCCGGGAAAGCATGCCAGCTGGGTGACTGTGAGGAGGAAGTGTAGTCCTAAACAGAAGCCCCCTGTACACCACCAACCCGTTCACATCTCTAACAGTTTTTCCCCACTCGGCGACACACCCGCCGAGGAACAAACTCTGGTTATTGGCGACTCTGTTTTGAGAAATGTGAAGTTAGCAACACCAGCAACCATAGTCAATTGTCTTCCGGGGGCCAGAGCAGGTAACAGGTTTCTTCCTGTTAAAAGGGAGTTTTTCCTTCCCACTGTAGCCAAGTGCTTGCTCACAGGGGGTCGTTTTGACCGTTGGGGTTTTACATAATTATTGTATGGCCTTGCCTTACAATATAAAGCACCTTGGGGCAACTGTTTGTTGTGATTTGGCGCTATATAAAAAACTGATTGATTGATTGACATTGAAGGAAATTTGAAACTGCTGGCTAAGGCTAAGCGTAAATTTGGTAAGATTGTAATTCACGTCGGCAGTAATGACACCCGGTTACGCCAATCTGAGGTCACTAAAATTAACATTGAATCAGTGCGTAACTTTGCAAAAACAATGTCGGACTCTGTAGTTTTCTCTGGGCCCCTCCCCAATCGGACAGGGAGTGACACGTTTAGCCGCATGTTCTCCTTTAATTGCTGGCTGTCTGAGTGGTGTCCAAAAAATGAGGCTTCATAGATAATTGGCAAAGCTTCTGGGGAAAACCTGGTCTTGTTAGGAGAGACAGCATCCATCCCACTTTGGATGGAGTAGCTCTCATTTCTAGAAATCTGGCCAATTTTATTAAACCCTCCAAACCGTGACTATCCAGGGTTGGGACCAGGAAGCAGAGTTGTAGTCTTACATACCTCTCTGCAGCTTCTCTCCCCCTGCCATCCCCCCAATACCCCATCCCCGTAGAGACAGTGCCTGCTCCCAGACCACCAACAACCACTAAAAATCTATTTAAGCATAAAAATTAAAAAAGAAAAAAATAATATAGCACCTTCAACTGCACCACAGACTAAAACAGTTAAATGTGGTTTATTAAACATTAGGTCTCTCTCGTCTAAGTCCCTGTAAGTAAATGATATAATAATTGATCAACATATTGATTTATTCTGCCTTACAGAAACCTGGTTACAGCAGGATGAATATGTTAGTTTAAATGAGTCAACGCCCCCGAGTCACACTAACTGTCAGAATGCTCGTAGCACGGGCCGAGGAGGAGGATTAGCAGCAATCTTCCACTCCAGCTTATTAATTAATCAAAAACCCAGACACAGCTTTAATTAATTTGAAAGCTTGACTCTTAGTCTTGTCCATCCAAATTGGAAGTCCCAAAAAACAGTTTTATTTGTTGTTATCTATCATCCACCTGGTCGTTACTGTGAGTTTCTCTGTGAATTTTCAGACCTTTTGTCTGACTTAGTGCTTAGCTCAGATAAGATAATTATAGTGGGCGATTTTAACATCCACATAGATGCTGAGAATGACAGCCTCAACATTGCATTTAATCTATTATTAGACTCAATTGGCTTCGCTCAAAATGTAAATGAGTCCACCATACTTTAGATCTTGTTCTGACTTATGGTATGGAAATTGAAGACTTAACAGTATTCCCTGAAAACCCCCTTCTGTCTGATCATTTCTTAATAATATTTACTTTAATGGACTACCCAGCAGTGGGGAATAAGTTTCATTACAGTAGAAGTCTTTCGGAAAGCGCTGTAACTAGGTTTAAGGATATGATTCCTTCTTTGTTATGTTCTCCAATGCCATATACCAACATAGTGCAGAGTAGCTACCTAAACTCTGTGAGTGAGATAGATTATCTTGTCAATAGTTTTACATCCTCATTGAGCACAACTCTGGATGCTGTAGCTCCTCTGAAAAAGAGAGCCTTAAATCAGAAGTGCCTGACTCCGTGGTATAACTCACAAACTCGCAGCTTAAAGTAGATAACCCGTAAGTTGGAGAGGAAATGGCGTCTCATTAATTTTAAAGATCTTCACTTAGCCTGGAAAAAGAGTCTGTTGCTCTATAAAAAAGCCCTGCATAAAGCTAGGACATCTTACTACTCATCGCTAATTGAAGAAAATAAGAACAACCCCAGGTTTCCTTTCAGCACTGTAGCCACGCTGATAAACAGTCAGAGCTCTATTGAGCCAAGTATTCCTTTAACTTTAACTAGTAATGACTTCATGACTTTCTTTGCTAATAAAATTTTAACTATTAGAGAAAAAATAACTCATAACCATCCCAAAGACATATCGTTATCTTTGGCTGCTTTCAGTAATGCTGGTATTTGGTTACACTCTTTCTCTCCGATTGTTCTGAGTTATTTTCATTAGTTACTTCCTCCAAACCATCAACATGTCTATTAGACCCCATTCCTACCAGGCTGCTCAAGGAAGCCCTACCATTAATTAATGCTTTGATCTTAAATATGATCAATCTATCTTTATTAGTTGGCTATGTACCACAGGCTTTTAAGGTGGCAGTAATTAAACCATTACTTAAAAAGCCATCACTTGACCCAGCTATCTTAGCTAATTATAGGCCAATCTCCAACCTTCCTTTTCTCTCAAAAATTCTTGAAAGGGTAGTTGTAAAACAGCTAACTGATCATCTGCAAAGGAATGGTCTATTTGAAGAGTTTCAGTCAGGTTTTAGAATTCATCATAGTACAGAAACAGCATTAGTGAAGGTTACAAATGATCTTCTTATGGCCTCAGATAGTGGACTCATCTCTGTGCTTGTCCTGTTAGACCTCAGTGCTGCTTTTGATACTGTTGACCATAAAATTTTATTATAGAGATTAGAGCATGCCATAGGTATTAAAGGCAATGCACTGTGGTGGTTTGAATCATATTTATCTAATAGATTACAATTTATGTAAATGGGGAGTCTTCTTCACAGACTAAGGTTAATTATGGAGTTCCACAATGTTGTGTGCTAGGACCAATTTTATTCACTTTATACATGCTTATACATTATTAGAAAGCACTGCTTAAATTTTCATTGTTACGCAGATGATACCCAGCTTTATCTATCCATGAAGCCAGAGGACACACACCAATTAGTTAAACTGCAGGAATGTCTTACAGACAAAGACATGGATGACCTCTAATTTCCTGCTTTTAAATTCAGATAAAACTGAAGTTATTGTACTTGGCCCCACAAATCTTAGAAACATGGTGTCTAACCAGATCCTTACTCTGGATGGCATTACCCTGACCTCCAGTAATACTGAGAAATCTTGGAGTCATTTTTGATCAGGATATGTCCTTCAATGTGCATATTAAGCAAATATGTAGGACTGCTTTTTTGCATTTGCGCAATATCGCTAAAATTAGAAAGGTCTTGTCTTGGAGTGATGCTGAAAAACTAATTCATGCATTTATTTCTTCTAGGCTGGACTATTGTAATTCATTATTATCAGGTTGTCCTAAAAGTTCCCTGAAAAGCCTTCAGTTAATTCAAAATGCTGCAGCTAGAGTACTGACAGGGACTACAAGGAGAGAGCATATTTCACCCATATTGGCTTCTCTTCATTGGCTCCCTGTTAATTCCAGAATAGAATTTAAAATTATTCTTCTTACTTATAAGGTTTTGAATAATCAGGTCCCATCTTATCTTAGGGACCTCATAGTACCATATCACCCCAATAGAGTGCTTCGCTCTCAGACTGCAGGCTTACTTGTAGTTCCTAGGGTTTGTAAGAGTAGAATGGGAGGCAGAGCCTTCAGCTTTCAGGCTCCTCTCCTGTGGAACCAGCTCCCAATTCAGATCAGGGAGACAGACACCCTCTCTACTTTTAAGATTAGGCTTAAAACTTTCCTTTTTGCTAAAGCTTATAGTTAGGGCTGGATCAGGTGACCCTGAACCATCCGTTAGTTATGCTGCTATAGACTTAGACTGCTGGGGGGTTCCCATGATGCACTCAGTGTTTCTTTCTCTTTTGATCTCTGCTCCCCTCCACAGCATGTCTTTTTCCTGGTTCTCTCCCTCAGCCCCAACCAGTCCCAGCAGAAGACTGCCCCTCCCTGAGCCTGGTTCTGCTGGAGGTTTCTTCCTGTTAAAAGGGAGTTTTTCCTTCCCACTGTCGCCAAGTGCTTGCTCACAGGGGGTTGTTTTGACCGTTGGGGTTTTTCTGTAATTATTGTATGGCTTTTGCCTTACACTATAAAGCACCTTGGGGCAACTGTTTATTGTGATTTGGTGCTATATAAATAAAATTGATTTGATTTGATTATTCGAATAATCAATGACAAATCCATATGTGGCTCATTATTCATGGCTTTATTATTTGGTGGGACCGAGGCTTAAATCAGAAAAAAAAAGGAGGAAATGCAGATTGTACCTGCATTAGAATGTGAGTTTGTCGCTCCATCTTCAGCAGCAAATACAAAAGTTGCAGAAACTGAATGATCACCTTTGTCACATACGTGATCATTTTTGATCCCACTGAAAGAACAGCACAACAAATTTTATTCAACAGTTTTCGTTGTGATCATCTTACAAAGAAAAAAGACACAACTGTACTAAATACTTATTACCTTGAATGCCCATCACTTCTGCGATAGGAACTATCTTTATTTTCTCATCTCTCAATACATCTGGATGAGGATTAGTGTCTGGAAAAGAAAAGAAAAAAACCAATAACTAGTATCTAAATTTCTAAGAAATTAGTAAAAATACTAAAACATCCTTCCTGCTGCACATCAACAAACTAAAATCTTAAAACAGTGTTTGACAATTTCTCAGTAATAAATGTTACGTTTTCACCTCTGTCTGCAGGTTGGTTGGTTTATTTACAACCAAGATTATTCAGAACCTATGCACCAGTTCCAATGATGAAGTGGGTTCCACAAATACAGTCATCAATAGTTAGAGTTATTAATAATTGCAAGAGAACTCGTGTTTTAAGTGCAGATACAAAAAATACCAGAATCATTCCAGAGATATAGGAGGAAGTCTTATAACCTGCTGACTTCTTTTTCCACCTTTGGGATATAAAGTTGTCCTGTCTTTTGAGACAGGAGGGCACAGGAAGGTTACATTAAATTCTGTGATATGCAAGAGGTAAGATTTCCACCATTCATTATTTTATATGTGATCATCGGCCACAACAGATCATCTGATTTTTGCAAAATGTTTGATTCAGCTGACTGGACTGCTCTCTGGGACATCTTGAGGAATTACAGGACCCATAACAACTTGTTGGACATCAGTCAGCCTAAACACAGGAACTGCGAGTGCTGTACGAAGCAGAGGCAGAGACTCTGGATTTTTCCTCAGAGAAATCTGGTGTTCATCAGGGATGTGTTCTGGTTCCTACAGTGTTCAATGCTTGCACAGACTGGGTGTTGGGTAGAGTTGTGGAAACCAGCAACTGAGGTGTCACTGTTGGTGAGGAAATGTTAACTGACATGACTTAGCAGAGGATGTTGGACTTGTTGTGGAATTAACAGATACTCTGACTGCATTATTTGAGAAGCTGAGTGAGGAATCGGAGTGTCTAGGTTTGAGATTGTCATGGATCAAGACTATTATCCAGAATTTCAGTACCTTCCTGGAATAAGCTACCAGAAGCAGTGACATTCATGTCTCCATTGACGTTCATGTCTCTTTTAGACCTCTATCTCTGAGCTCACCTGGAGTCATCAGGTCACTGGACAGAGGTTTTTAGTGATGCTTGTGATGATCCTTGTTTTTTAAATGAGTAAACTGCAATGTAATTACAGTTAATATGTATATGTCGAGGACATGAACGAGCGAAGCGCTTCAGCACCTCACCATGTCATTTAGGCCCTTCAGATTTTTTTTTTCAGTAAATGCCTCTGAGGAACATATGCATGGCTAAAATTCTTCAGCTTCTGGGACACCCCAGGTCAGCCTCGCTGGCCTCCTGCAGAGCATCACAGCAGAGCTCTGAAAGCAGAGGTCGGTCTTAAAGGCCTGAGCGATTTCTCTCACCAGGCGCTGGAAGGGCAGCTTGCGGAACAGCAGCTCGGTAGATTTCTGGTAGCGGTGGATCTCTCTCAGCGCCATGGTGCCGCGCCTGTAACTGTGAGGCTTCTTCACACCGACGGTAGCTGGAACACTCTTCCTGGCGGTCTTCTTGGTTCTGGTCATATTAAAGCTTCCTTCAGATCTGCTGAGCCAGGTCTCTGTGTCACTTAGAAAGCTCGTAACACGCCGCTGCTTGATGCACAATAACTGCTGGTAGCCTGTAAAATGAGTGACCTGCCTCATTTTTATCACCTCTGAACAACCGATGACAGCACAGAAGTTGACCATTGTTGAAGCTTCTGCAATTGTTTGCCAAATGCACGTAGCATATCACAGCGGCCACCGCGTCGTAATCCAGAATGGCTGTAGGGAGCAAAATGACATGACTGATATGTCACATGAAAACCCTCTATACAGATGACTCTGTGCACTTCAATGATTTAAAATAAAATAAAAAGTTTATATTGGTTGGTCAAATTGTTTGAAAATATCATATTGGAATATAATCAAAAATCCCACATGGTGCATCTCTAACTGAGCAAAATATTCAGATGGATGTTTTTAAATGTTGACACCTTTTGGTGCTCAGTGTGACGCCCACCGGCAGTTACTGAAGACAGCTGTAGATGCAGACATGGAAATACAGACTGGAATGGACGTCACGTGCCTAGCGGCGTGCCACACAGTGGCCATTACTAAGGGTGGAGAGAGTGTCTTGATCCAGTTAAACAGAAGCGAAATGAGGGGAAAAGAGGCAGCCAGTGCTTCACCATCAACTGCACCAACTACAAAAACAAATTCTCCAATACTAAAATTAACTGTACAATAGCCTTAATTTAATTATGTAAAACAAATGTCTATTTTAAAGTCGTTATGTTGCAATTTAATATCAATATACTGAGACTATAACTCAACGCCATAAGTTCTTTTCATTAAGCTGCGTTCACATGCATACAAATACAAAAATGTTTAAATATATTTATGTCTATATATATACACATACACTTGCAGCTGTTTAATATGATATGTACATGGTGGTCACAGGAGGCATTTACATTTTAACAGTGTGGCTGGAGGGGATGGAGGATAAAATAAAATGAGAAGAATAAAATGTTAGTAAAAATTCATATATATGTTGTTGTCATTAAAAGACTAGCTATAATATTACAGTGGAAAAAGCAGCAAGGTAAATGAGCACAATGGCAAGACATACTTCAGATTTATATTTTAATACATAAGGATTTTTTTATCCAGGCATGTATGTGTTCGTTAGAGCTTTTAATCAGCTTGAATACAACTTACAAAGCTTCATTTATAAAAATACATCGAGAATTATGATGACAGAAAAAAAAAAAAACATCACAGTAAATGAACAGAATGGCGTATTTTCCCCAAATTTCCACTTTACATAAAACATTTCTTTTCTACCCAGACATGTATGGGTTCATTAGAAAGAGCAATTAAAGGGCTTTAAAGCAAGCCTACTTTTATTAAAATCTGTTAAATATCGACAATAGAGAGAGAAAAGCAGCACAGTTTGTCATAATTTCCCCAAATTTCTGCATTTTACATAAGTTTTTTTTTTTTCACTCACACATACATAGGTTCATTGGAAAGAGCTTTCAAGGGGCTTTAAAACAAGCCTACATTTATTAAAATCTGTTAAGAAATAGCGACGCTAGTGCAAACAAAAAAAAAAGCGGTCAGTTTATTACTGATGGTCTGCACATCTCCACCCTTAGTAATGGCGCCTTCCTGTCCTGAGCGACGCTAATAGACTGAGGCGCGCGCGTCCATTCCAGTCTATATTTCCATGGTTGCAGATAGAGTGTTTTCATTTGGAATGTACCAACTTTTTTAACCATTATTTAACCAGGTTAGTCCCACTGAGACAGAAATCTCTTTAACAAGGGAGACATCAAACACCTTACCGAAAAAGCCGACAAATGTGACGTCGTATCCGTTCCTGCTGAGAGCCAATGAGTGATACTGCACGCGAGGACTGCGGCCGATGTCCCCCAGCACGAGGACGCACACGCGTCGCTCCGTCCCAGCGTCCCTCTGCCGTAAAGTCCACAAAAACAGCGTTAATACACAGACTAACACACTAACAAACAGCACTGCGCACGTTACGTTCGCTACACACAGAAATAGAAACGGAGCCACAGTTAGCGCGAAAACAATCAAAACAGTCAAGCAATGAGACGCCATGTTTTTTTGTGATATCTGACGACGTGGACGTAAGGAGGGAGGAGCCTGTGACTTAAAGGGACCGTCGAATCAATGTGCGACACAGCACTGACGTCACACAACTGGAAGGAAGGGCAGTGTTGAACTTTGCCACTAGAGGGCGCGTCTACGCAACAAGACGGGGATCGAGCGATCGTGTTTTGTTTTTTCTTTCATCCAGACGCCACCACCAAGTCTCCTTGTCTTCCTTCCACTGTCCAGATGTCACACACAGACCTTCCTGTCTCCCTCACCACATCTGCAGTACTTTTCCAGTTGTCCAAAATTGCTTCACCTCCATCCAGTGCCTCTCTCACCTGCTCACTGAATTTCACACAACAGTTTCTTTCTTCAGCTTCCACCATCTGATCCTTTGTTGATCTCTCTCTTCTTCGTCTTCTTCTTCTTTACCTCTAAAGTCATCCTGCAAACAACCATCCTATGCTGTTTAACTACACTCTCTCCTGCCACCACCTTACAGTCTCTAATTTCTTTGAGTCTGCATCTCCTACACAAAATGTAGTCCACTTGTGTGCACCTTCCTCCACTCTTATGTCACCCTGTGCTCCTCCCTTTTCCTAAAGTAGGTGTTCCCCCCAGCCATTTCTATCCTTTTTGCAAAATCAACTACCATCTGTCCCTCCACATTCCTGTCCTTGATACCATATCTACCCATTACTTCATCATCATCTCTGTTCCCTTTGCCAACATGCCCATTGAAGTCCGCTCCATCACCACTCTGTCATGCTTGGGTACAATCTCCACCACCTCATCTAACTCAGTCCAGAAATCTTTTTTGTCATTTATCTTTCAACCTACCTGTGGAACATATGCACTGATGATATTCATCATCATCCCGTCAATTTCCAACTTCACACTCATCACCCTGTCAGACACTCACTAACACTCTTAACATACTCTTCCCATCCTCACCATGATACAACAACTTGAACCCCCCACCTATGCTCCTGCTCTTACTTCCCTTCCACTTGGTCTCTTGCGCACACAGTAAGTCTACCTTTCTCCTCACCATCATATCAGCCAGCTCTCTCCTTTACCAGTCATACTGCCAACAATCAAAGTCCTGACTCTCACTTTCACCCTTCTTGTTTTCCTCTTCTCCTGCTGTTTGTGGATGCTTTCTCCTCCTCCTCTTCCTCTTCTTCTTCTTTGCCCAACAGAAGCCCAATTTCCGCCGGCACCCTGTTGGACAACGATACCAATGGCAGTCATTATTATTCCGGGCCTCAACCAATGTGGTATGGAAATTCTGTTTGTACTCTGCAACTTTATTTTGGCTTGTTTTACGCCGGATGCCCTTCCTCACACAACCTTACTTATTTATCCGGGCTTGGGACCAGCACTCAGAATGTACTGGCTGCACACCCCCTGTGGCTGAGTTAGCTGCTAACTTTCCTTTGGTTCCTAATAAATTGTGTTGCATGTGCCAACCTCACCTGTTTACATGTTCCCCTCCCACAGTTTTGTGCACTCAGGTGGACACCCCCAAATGACATATTCATGAAGTCATACAGTTTAAGTGGAGAATATGTTCTGTTTTGCACATTTGACAGACACAATCCTTAACACATGAAAATCTTGAGTAAGTCAGGTGCAGTAGTTCTGGGATTAGAGTTGGGGTTACCAGCAAGACCTGGGTTTGTTTCCTGCTCATGCTACCTGTCTGTGCGCTTGGACAAAACACTTTATCTGTATTGTCTCAGTCCACCCGGATGCAAGAAAGATTGATCATCAACATATAAAGAAGATGACAGACTCATGACAGTTATTGAAAAGGAGGGTGGTTATATTGGTCACTGAATATTTTTCAAAATGTCAGAAGTGTATAATTGCTATACTTTAATATAGTGAAGCAGATAACAAAATATTTACAGAGGACTCTTTCAAATGGTGAAACAAGCACCAAATTTATACTCCTTAGACATTACTATTTTGTGAAAGTATGCTAGCCACCTAAATTTTCAATAGGCAGCCAGGTTGGGGTCAAATGAAGAGTTGCACAGGGGTCAAAATTTAAAAATGCTCCAGTCATATTGAAAACTATACTACATCATTTGTCAGTTTCAATTTCTTTTCATTTATATAGCGCCAAATCACAACAAAGTTGCCTCAAGGTGCTTCACACAAGTAAGGTCTAACCTTACTAACCCCCAGAGCAAGAACACAGGCAACAGTTAGCAGCTTAAAGCAGATAACCCGTAAGTTGGAGAGGAAATGGCGTCTCACTAATTTAGAAGATCTTCACTTAGCCTGGAAAAAGAGGCTGTTGCTCTATAAAAAAGCCCTCCGTAAAGCTAGGACATCTTACTACTCATCACTAATTGAAGAAAATACAAACAACCCCAGGTTTCTTTTCAGCACTGTAGCCAGGCTGACAGAGTCAGAGCTCTATTGAGCTGAGTATTCCTTTAACTTTAACTAGTAATGACTTCATGACTTTCTTTGCTAATAAAATTTTAACTATTAGAGAAAAAATTACTCATAACCATCCCAAAGACACATCGTTATCTTTGGCTGCTTTCAGTGATGCCAGTATTTGGTTAGACTCTTTCTATCAGATTGTTCTGTCTGAGTTATTTTCATTAGTTACTTCATCCAAACCATCAACATGTCTATTAGACCCCATTCCTACCAGGCTGCTCAAGGAAGCCCTACCATTATTTAATGCTTGGATCTTAAATATGATCAATCTATCTTTATTAGTTGGTTATGTACCACAGGCTTTTAAGGTGGCAGTAATTAAACCATTACTTAAAAAGCCATCACTTGACTCAGCTATCTTAGCTAATTATAGGCCAATCTCCAACCTTCCCTTTCTCTCAAAAATTCTTGAAAGGGTAGTTGTAAAACAGCTAACTGATCATCTGCAGAGGAATGGTCTATTTGAAGAGTTTCAGTCAGGTTTTAGAATTCATCATAGTACAGAAACAGCATTAGTGAAGGTTACAAATGATCTTCTTATGGCCTCAGACAGTGGACTCATCTCTGTGCTTGTTCTGTTAGACCTCAGTGCTGCTTTTGATACTGTTGACCATAAAATTTTATTACAGAGATTAGAGCATGCCATAGGTATTAAAGGCACTGTGCTGCGGTGGTTTGAATCATATTTATCTAATAGATTACAATTTGTTCATGTAAATGGGAAATCTTCTTCACAGACTAAGGTTAATTATGGAGTTCCACAAGGTTCTGTGCTAGGACCAATTTTATTCACTTTATACATGCTTCCCTTAGGCAGTATTATTAGACGGCATTGTTTAAATTTTCATTGTTACGCAGATGATACCCAGCTTTATCTATCCATGAAGCCAGAGGACACACACCAATTAGCTAAACTGCAGGATTGTCTTACAGACATAAAGACATGGATGACCTCTAATTTCCTGCTTTTAAACTCAGATAAAACTGAAGTTATTGTACTTGGCCCCACAAATCTTAGAAACATGGTGTCTAACCAGATCCTTACTCTGGATGGCATTACCCTGACCTCTAGTAATACTGTGAGAAATCTTGGAGTCATTTTTGATCAGGATATGTCATTCAAAGCGCATATTAAACAAATATGTAGGACTGCCTTTTTGCATTTACGCAATATCTCTAAAATCAGAAAGGTCTTGTCTCAGAGTGATGCTGAAAAACTAATTCATGCATTTGTTTCCTCTAGGCTGGACTATTGTAATTCATTATTATCAGGTTGTCCTAAAAGTTCCCTAAAAAGCCTTCAGTTGGTTCAGAATGCTGCAGCTAGAGTACTGACGGGGACTAGCAGGAGAGAGCATAGCTCACCCGTGTTGGCCTCCCTTCATTGGCTTCCTGTTAATGCTAGAATAGAATTTAAAATTCTTCTTCTTACTTATAAGGTTTTGAATAATCAGGTCCCATCTTATCTTAGGGACCTCGTAGTACCATATTACCCCATTAGAGCGCTTCGCTCTCAGACTGCGGGCTTACTTGTAGTTCCTAGGGTTTGTAAGAGTAGAATGGGAGGCAGAGCCTTCAGCTTTCAGGCTCCTCTCCTGTGGAACCAGCTCCCAATTCAGATCAGGGAGACAGATACCCTCTCTACTTTTAAGATTAGGCTTAAAACTTTCCTTTTCGCTAAGGCTTATAGTTAGGGCTGGATCGGGTGACCCTGGACCATCCCTTGGTTATGTTGCTTTAGACGTAGACTGTGTTTCATAATTATTGTATGGCCTTGCCTTGCAATGTGGAGCGCCTTGGGGCAACTGTTTGTTGTGATTTGGCGCTATACAAGAAAAAAGTTGATTGATTGATTGATCTTATCTTAGGGACCTCATAGTACCATATCACCCCAATAGAGCGCTTCGCTCTCAGACTGCAGGCTTACTTGTAGTTCATAGGGTTTGTAAGAGTAGAATGGGAGGCAGAGCCTTCAGCTTTCAGGCTCCTCTCCTGTGGAACCAGCTCCCAATTCAGATCAGGGAGACAGACACCCTCTCTACTTTTAAGATTAGGCTTAAAACTTTCCTTTTTGCTAAAGCTTATAGTTAGGGCTGGATCAGGTGACCCTGAACCATCCCTTAGTTATGCTGCTATAGACGTAGACTGCTGGGGGGTTCCCATGATGCACTGAGTGTTTCTTTCTCTTTTTGCTCTGTATGCACCACTCTGCATTTAATCATTAGTGATCGATTTCTGCTCCCCTCCACAGCATGTCTTTTTCCTGGTTCTCTCCCTCAGCCCCAACCAGTCCCAGCAGAAGACTGCCCCTCCCTGAGCCTGGTTCTGCTGGAGGTTTCTTCCTGTTAAAAGGGAGTTTTTCCTTCCCACTGTTGCCAAGTGCTTGCTCACAGGGGGTCGTTTTGACCATTGGGGTTTTTACGTAATTATTGTATGGCCTTGCCTTACAATATAAAGCGCCTTGGGGCAACTGTTTGTTGTGATTTGGCGCTATATAAATAAAATTGATTGATTGATTGAACAGTGGTAAGGAAAAAGTTCCTCTGAGGAAGAAACCTCAAGCAGACCAGACTCAAAGGGGTGACTCTCTGCTTGGGTCATACAGACATAATTTACAAAGCAATTCACAAAACGAATATACAGGAAATGTTGCCGTGCAAAGGACAGGAGGGGTGCAGAAACAGACATGACACCCATCTCTGGATGGAGCTGCACCTCAAACAGAGAGGAAAAAAAAACAGAATCAGGCATCGGAAAGACAACAAATATATTATAATTTGTCAGCATTAAGCAACAGGAAAAACAAAATACTAAGGTGATCGCCGGCCACTAGCCCTAAGATTCACGAAAAAGACCCAGAATTTAGATGAAATGGAGGCCGTAGCCAGCTCCATGATAGAAAGCATAGTAACATACTATGCCAGTATGCTAGCCATAAAATAAGTGCGCCTTAAGTCTGGACTTGAAAGTCTTTATAGAATCTGACTGTTTTATTGACACAGGGAGATCATTCCACAGAACAGGGACACAATAAGAGAAAGCTCTGTGACCCGCAGACTTTTTATTCACCCTAGGGACACAAAGTCGTCCTGCACCCTGAGAACGCAAAGCTCAGCCTGGTACATAGGGTTAATTAGGTCAGCTAAGTAGGGAAGTGCCAGTCCGTGAACAATTTTATAGGTGAGTATCAGAACCTTAAAATCTGGTCCCACATTGACAGGAAGCCAGTGAAGAGATGCCAAAATGGGTGTAATATGGTCAAACTTTCTACTTTCTGTCAAAAGTCTGGCAGCAGCATTTTGAACCAATTGGAGACCCCTAATGCTGGACTGCAGTAAACCAGAAAACAGTACATTGCAGTAGTCCAATCTAGAAGAGACAAATGCATGAATCAGGGTCTCAGCATCAGCCATAGACAGAATGGGACGAATCTTCGCTATATTTTGCAGGTGGAAGAAAGCAGTCCTCATAATATCTCTAATGTGGAGGTCAAAGGACAACATAGGATCAAAAATTACCCCAAGGTTCCTCACTTTGTCAGTGTGATGTATGATACACGAGCCTAGGCTAACGTTACCTGGTCAAATTGATGCTGATGTCTCACTGGACCAAGAACCATCATTTCAGTCTTATCAGAGTTTAAAATTAGGAAGTTGCTAGACACAAAGCTCTCGATTTACCGATCGATCTACGTTCCGATCCTCACCTATGGTCATGAGATTTGGCTCATGACCGAAAGAACGAGATCGCGAGTACAAGCGGCCGAGATGAGTTTCCTCCGCAGGGTGGCTGGGCACTCCCTTAGAGATAGGGTGAGGTGCTCGGTCACTTGGGAGGAGCTCGGAGTCGAGCCACTGCTCCTCCACGTAGAAAGGAGTCAGTTGAGGTGGCTCTGGCATCTTTTCGGGTGAGACAGTCACACAGACTGTCTCACAGTCTTGGAGTGGTTAGTGCAGTTGGTTTTAATGCAAAAGGTTCCCGGTTCAAACCTCACCCCTGCTGCATAATGTGGAGGTCCATCAGGAAGGGCATCCAGTGTAGAATTTGTGCCAAATCAACATGCAGATCCAAAGTGGATCTACTGTGGCAACCTTGAGTGAAAACAAGGGGAACAGAATAAAAGAATCTATATTACAATGGTCAAGTGGCCTCTGTGTGTGTGTGCGTGCCTGTGTGAATATGGCTTCGATCACGGACAAACTGGGGAGAGCTGACATTTACCATTTGGTATGCTTATGCATTTTGGGTCAAAGATGAACACTGGAAAAACGGAAAGTTGATAGGACTAATATTTGTGGAGAAATTAGCGATATTAGCTAACAGCAGTGAACAATGGACATTGTACTGCAATGCACTATGGGAGTTTGGGGATTTGGGGTTTTAAATGTTGTTATTGTGGTTCATGTTTGTTTAACAGTATTGTTAGTGTTATTGATTTATTGTATTTTTGTAGTTCAACTGGTTTAGTCAGTTTAGTTAAGTGTCATGTTGCCAGTACCATCAGTGAGAAGTGTAGTGCGTTTGATGTCTTCTGCAACTGTCTCTGTTTGTGGGTGTGTAAAAATAGTAGTACCTGCTTGTGGCAGAATGCAGAAAAGACAAAAAGCTGTGCATGTGTGTGTTTAACTTCGATAACGGACAAACTGGGGAGAGCTGACATTTGCTGTTTGGTAGGCTTATGTATTTTGGGTCAAGGAAGAATGGTGCCAAAATGGAACGTTGATAAAACTAATATTTTTAGAGAAACTACGGATATTACTTAACAACACTGAACAATGGACATTGTCAACTGCATTCTGGACTCATATGCCATTCCAGCTTGGGGGGTAAATCATCTTTATATTAAAAGGGAATGATTTTATTTAGTAAGTTCAATGTAAGTCCATAATATAATTGTAAATACATTAAAAATACATGGATGGCACAAGAAAGTAAAAACATTGTGGTCCATTTAAAAATTAAATAACAAAATAGAAGTTGAAATAAAATAATAATAATAATAATAATACTGATAGTAATGATAATGATAATAATGATAATAATAATAATGTGTATATGATAACAAGAACCTAAACAATATATAAATACATTAAGAAAGTAAATTAACATTAAAATTATGTAATCAACAGGAAATAAAAGGGTTGATTTCATCTTCTAAAAACTGTTGAGGTCTTGTAAAAACATTCTAGACTCACTCGCCATTCCAACTCATTATAGAAACTTTACTTTAAATTCATTACCAGCCTTGAAAAATGTCAGCTACCTATTTTACAAACACAACCCAGTAGCGTTTTAACCATTGAACTAAGCTTTACTTATTCGTTTTTATTGGAGTTTATCTGTGTTGATTCCTAGGAAGCTCTCTATAAATATTTTTTCTATAATTATTATTATTGTTATTAGTAGCAAACGTGTGATATAAGTTGCAGCAGGGATTTAGTGGCAGGATATGGAAAAACAGCTGGAAATAATTTGTAATATTTATTTAGACAAAGTTTGATCCAGATCTGATCCAGATTGTGGATTTCATGGACATTTAAATTTAATATTGAAAAGACCATTTGGTGTACATTTTACATTATATCTCAATCAAAAAGTGCCTCAATCACTCTCATTTGTGACAATGAGGCAATGAATAGACTTAGTTTGATTTGGGCACTTTCACACCAAAGGTTGCCTTTTTCTAGTTGAAGGTTCCAAGGGCCATAGAAGGCACAGGAGTCAACAGATCTTGCTCTTTTTCGCACTGAATATGCATGAGGGTAGGATGAACCTGCATGCCAAAAATCGTTTTCATAGCATCAGTATTTCAGAAAAATTGCTAAATTTTAATGTCTTTTTCACAGAATTTGGAGTCCCAAAATAAATTTCAAAATGTTGCATTCAGTGTCAAATGGTTTCTGTTTTAGAAATGGTAGTGCAGATGTTTCCTTGATATGTGTAGTCATCCTGGCAATACCCGTTTCAAATTTCATGGAAATCGGTCAATTCATTCAGTTTTTATGCCAATTTAACTGAATTGTGTTGTTTCGTGTTAAAATTATTGAATGTCCTCTCCTGAACATGCTTCAGTAACTTATTGTATATAGCACATTATTATTTAGAAAACATAGTTAAAAATGGCTTTAGTAACCATTTAAAGATTCACAACCAATTAAAACCTTTTACACACTGGCATGACATTTTTCGCTGTATCACAAATCTTGACATAGAATCCATGTTAAAAACCTGTCCTCTCCTGAACAATGGATAACATTGAGAATATAGCTCAGTTTGTGACAACAGCAATTTTTCTGGAATGTTTGGGACCTAACTAAATCAGTCCTACTAGATATTGTCTCATTCAAAGGCATAGTTGAGAGATATTCACTTTAATGTTGTTAAAGTAAATGTCCTCTCCTGAACAGAGTGTCTAATACCATTGATTTAGACATCTCACATAAGAATAGGACACAACTAATTGACTTGAAAAGTCAATTATGACATGTGCCCTGTTTAAAAATTATAAATAGCCTGACTTCAAGGGTTAACTGAGTGCAATTGAAGAGATAAACAACACAACAGGCAGACAGGTCAAATTTGATACATTGTATCATTTTTCAGTGGCAGCTGATTTGGTTGGATTAGAAAAAGGGGAACATGTCCAGTTCACAATTTCAGCAAACCTTTGCACCCAGGCTATCATTAGCCTAGAGCTGGTGCTGCTGCAAGGTTGGGTAGGTCAGTGTTCAGGAGGGGACATCAATTTTTAACAGTCCAAGAATATGTCATTTTAAGGTAAGTTCTATTCATTATTTACACATTTTCACCAAATGTATTGTTTAGGCAGGTGATTTAAGG